>NC_091379.1:5396072-5417908 GCF_038502225.1 Cherax quadricarinatus
TACAAAGATATGTTCAAGTGAACATCATACAGAGGTATGTTCAAGTGAACATCTTACAATGATATGTTCAAGTGAACATCATACAGAGGTATGTTCAAGTGAACATCATACAAAGATATGTTCAAGTGAACATCTTACAAAGATATGTTCAAGTGAACATCTTACAAAGATATGTTCAAGTGAACATCTTACAAAGATATGTTCAAGTGAACATCTTACAAAGATATGTTCAAGTGAACATCATACAGAGGTATGTTCAAGTGAACATCTTACAAAGATATGTTCAAGTGAACATCTTACAAAGATATGTTCAAGTGAACATCATACAGAGGTATGTTCAAGTGAACATCTTACAAAGATATGTTCAAGTGAACATCATACAGAGGTATGTTCAAGTGAACATCTTACAAAGATATGTTCAAGTGAACATCATACAGAGGTATGTTCAAGTGAACATCTTACAATGATATTATTATACAGATATTTTCCCTTGTTTCTTATATGCACAATAATAATAATAATAATAATAATAAAAATAATAATAATAATAATAATAATAATAATAATAATAATAATAATAATAATAATAATAATAATAATAATAATAATAATAATAATAACATCTTTTTGTTATGTTGTCCAGAACAAAGTGTTGAGAAATGCTCTTCAGTTTTAATTAAACCAATATTTTGTTATACTGAATTGTTGTATAAAAACTGAAAGAACACACATCTAGGCTGCAACACTGTTGTGCACCAACAACTTGTCTAAACTGAAAGAACACTCATCTAGGCTGCAACACTGTTGTGCACCAACAACTTGTCTAAACTGAAAGAACACTCATCTAGGCTGCAACACTGTTGTGCACCAACAACTTGTCTAAACTGAAAGAACACTCATCTAGGCTGCAACACTGTTGTGCACCAACAACTTGTCTAAACTGAAAGAACACTCATCTAGGCTGCAACACTGTTGTGCACCAACAACTTGTCTAAACTGAAAGAACACTCATCTAGGCTGCAACACTGTTGTGCACCAACAACTTGTCTAAACTGAAAGAACACTCATCTAGGCTGCAACACTGTTGTGCACCAACAACTTGTCTAAACTGAAAGAACACTCATCTAGGCTGCAACACTGTTGTGCACCAACAACTTGTCTAAACTGAAAGAACACTCATCTAGGCTGCAACACTGTTGTGCACCAACAACTTGTCTAAACTGAAAGAACACTCATCTAGGCTGCAACACTGTTGTGCACCAACAACTTGTCTAAACTGAAAGAACACTCATCTAGGCTGCAACACTGTTGTGCACCAACAACTTGTCTAAACTGAAAGAACACTCATCTAGGCTGCAACACTGTTGTGCACCAACAACTTGTCTAAACTGAAAGAACACTCATCTAGGCTGCAACACTGTTGTGCACCAACAACTTGTCTAAAGTGAAAGAACACTCATCTAGGCTGCAACACTGTTGTGCACCAACAACTTGTCTAAACTGAAAGAACTCTCATCTAGGCTGCAACACTGTTGTGCACCAACAACTTGTCTAAACTGAAAGAACACTCATCTAGGCTGCAACACTGTTGTGCACCAACAACTTGTCTAAACTGAAAGAACACTCATCTAGGCTGCAACACTGTTGTGCACCAACAACTTGTCTAAACTGAAAGAACACTCATCTAGGCTGCAACACTGTTGTGCACCAACAACTTGTCTAAACTGAAAGAACACTCATCTAGGCTGCAACACTGTTGTGCACCAACAACTTGTCTAAACTGAAAGAACACTCATCTAGGCTGCAACACTGTTGTGCACCAACAACTTGTCTAAACTGAAAGAACACTCATCTAGGCTGCAACACTGTTGTGCACCAACAACTTGTCTAAACTGAAAGAACACTCATCTAGGCTGCAACACTGTTGTGCACCAACAACTTGTCTAAACTGAAAGAACACTCATCTAGGCTGCAACACTGTTGTGCACCAACAACTTGTCTAAACTGAAAGAACACTCATCTAGGCTGCAACACTGTTGTGCACCAACAACTTGTCTAAACTGAAAGAACACTCATCTAGGCTGCAACACTGTTGTGCACCAACAACTTGTCTAAACTGAAAGAACACTCATCTAGGCTGCAACACTGTTGTGCACCAACAACTTGTCTAAACTGAAAGAACACTCATCTAGGCTGCAACACTGTTGTGCACCAACAACTTGTCTAAACTGAAAGAACACACATCTAGGCTGCAACACTGTTGTGCACCAACAACTTGTCTAAACTGAAAGAACACTCATCTAGGCTGCAACACTGTTGTGCACCAACAACTTGTCTAAACTGAAAGAACACTCATCTAGGCTGCAACACTGTTGTGCACCAACAACTTGTCTAAACTGAAAGAACACTCATCTAGGCTGCAACACTGTTGTGCACCAACAACTTGTCTAAACTGAAAGAACACTCATCTAGGCTGCAACACTGTTGTGCACCAACAACTTGTCTAAACTGAAAGAACACTCATCTAGGCTGCAACACTGTTGTGCACCAACAACTTGTCTAAACTGAAAGAACACTCATCTAGGCTGCAACACTGTTGTGCACCAACAACTTGTCTAAACTGAAAGAACACTCATCTAGGCTGCAACACTGTTGTGCACCAACAACTTGTCTAAACTGAAAGAACACTCATCTAGGCTGCAACACTGTTGTGCACCAACAACTTGTCTAAACTGAAAGAACACTCATCTAGGCTGCAACACTGTTGTGCACCAACAACTTGTCTAAACTGAAAGAACACTCATCTAGGCTGCAACACTGTTGTGCACCAACAACTTGTCTAAACTGAAAGAACACTCATCTAGGCTGCAACACTGTTGTGCACCAACAACTTGTCTAAACTGGAGATACGACCACTTTCATTAGGGGGCTCCTATATGACTCCACCTACCAAAGCAGGATTATGATTTTTTAGGTCCCTGGGCTACAGGTACTGTGAGGTCCCTGGGCTACAGGTACTGTGAGGTCCCTGGGCTACAGGTGCTGTGAGGTCCCTGGGCTACAGGTACTGTAAGGTCCCTGGGCTACAGGTACTGTGAGGTCCCTGGGCTACAGGTACTGTGAGGTCCCTGGGCTACAGGTACTGTGAGGTCCCTGGGCTACAATTACTGTGAGGTCCCTGGGCTACAGGTACTGTGAGGTCCCTGGGCTACAGGTACTGTGAGGTCCCTGGGCTACAGGTACTGTGAGGTCCCTGGGCTACATGTACTGTGAGGTCCCTGGGCTACAGGTACTGTGAATTCCCTGGGCTACAGGTACTGTGAGGTCCAAGGGCTACAGGTACTGTGAGGTCCCTGGGCTACAGGTACTGTGAGGTCCCTGGGCTACAGGTACTGTGAGGTCCCTGGGCTACAGGTACTGTGAGGTCCCTGGGCTACAGGTACTGTGAGGTCCCTGGGCTACAGGTACTGTGAGGTCCCTGGGCTACAGGTACTGTGAGGTCCCTGGGCTACAGGTACTGTGAGGTCCCTGGGCTACATGTACTGTGAGGTCCCTGGGCTACAGGTACTGTGAATTCCCTGGGCTACAGGTACTGTGAGGTCCATGGGCTACAGGTACTGTGAGGTCCCTGGGCTACAGGTACTGTGAGGTCCCTGGGCTACAGGTACTGTGAGGTCCCTGGGCTACAGGTACTGTGAGGTCCCTGGGCTACAGGTACTGTGAGGTCCCTGGGCTACAGGTACTGTGAGGTCCCTGGGCTACAGGTACTGTGAGGTCCCTGGGCTACATGTACTGTGAGGTCCCTGGGCTACAGGTACTGTGAGGTCCCTGGGCTACAGGTACTGTGAGGTCCCTGGGCTACATGTACTGTGAGGTCCCTGGGCTACAGGTACTGTGAGGTCCATGGGCTACAGGTACTGTGAGGTCCCTGGGCTACAGGTACTGTGAGGTCCCTGGGCTACAGGTACTGTGAGGTCCCTGGGCTACAGGTACTGTGAGGTCCCTGGGCTACAGGTACTGTGAGGTCCCTGGGCTACAGGTACTGTGAGGTCCCTGGGCTACAGGTACTGTGAGGTCCCTGGGCTACAGGTACTGTGAGGTCCCTGGGCTACAGGTACTGTGAGGTCCCTGGGCTACAGGTACTGTGAGGTCCCTGGGCTACAGGTACTGTGAGGTCCCTGGGCTACATGTACTGTGAGGTCCCTGGGCTACAGGTACTGTGAGGTCCCTGGGCTACAGGTACTGTGAGGTCCCTGGGCTACATGTACTGTGAGGTCCCTGGGCTACAGGTACTGTGAGGTCCCTGGGCTACAGGTACTGTGAGGTCCCTAGGCTACATGTACTGTGAGGTCCCTGGGCTACAGGTACTGTGAGGTCCCTGGGCTACAGGTACTGTGAGGTCCCTGGGCTACATGTACTGTGAGGTCCCTGGGCTACAGGTACTGTGAGGTCCCTGGGATACAGGTACTGTGAGGTCCCTGGGCTACATGTACTGTGAGGTCCCTGGGCTACAGGTACTGTGAGGTCCCTGGGCTACAGGTACTGTGAGGTCCCTGGGCTACATGTACTGTGAGGTCCCTGGGCTACAGGTACTGTGATGTCCCTGGGCTACAGGTACTGTGAGGTCCCTGGGCTACAGGTACTGTGAGGTCCCTGGGCTGCAGGTACTGTGAGGTCCCTGGGCTACAGGTACTGTGAGGTCCCTGGGCTACAGGTACTGTGAGGTCCCTGGGCTACAGGTACTGTGAGGTCCCTGGGCTACAGGTACTGTGAGGTCCCTGGGCTACAGGTACTGTGAGGTCCCTGGGCTACATGTACTGTGAGGTCCCTGGGGTACAGGTACTGTGAGGTCCCTGGGCTACAGGTACTGTGAGGTCCCTGGGCTACAGGTACTGTGAGGTCCCTGGGCTACAGGTACTGTGAGGTCCCTGGGCTACAGGTACTGTGAGGTCCCTGGGCTACAGGTACTGTGAGGTCCCTGGGCTACAGGTACTGTGAGGTCCCTGGGCTACAGGTCCTGTGAGGTCCCTGGGCTACAGGTACTGTGAGGTCCCTGGGCTACTGGTACTGTGAGGTCCCTGGGCTACAGGTACTGTGAGGTCCCTGGGCTACAGGTCCTGTGAGGTCCCTGGGCTACAGGTACTGTGAGGTCCCTGGGCTACAGGTACTGTGAGGTCCCTGGGCTACATGTACTGTGAGGTCCCTGGGCTACAGGTCCTGTGAGGTCCCTGGGCTACAGGTACTGTGAGGTCCCTGGGCTACTGGTACTGTGAGGTCCCTGGGCTACAGGTACTGTGAGGTCCCTGGGGTACAGGTACTGTGAGGTCCCTGGGCTACAGGTCCTGTGAGGTCCCTTGGCTACAGGTACTGTGAGGTCCCTGGGCTACAGGTACTGTGAGGTCCCTTGGCTACAGGTACTGTGAGGTCCCTGGGCTACAGGTACTGTGAGGTCCCTGGGCTACAGGTCCTGTGAGGTCCCTGGGCTACAGGTACTGTGAGGTCCCTGGGCTACAGGTACTGTGAGGTCCCTGGGCTACAGGTACTGTGAGGTCCCTGGGCTACAGGTACTGTGAGGTCCCTGGGCTACAGGTCCTGTGAGGTCCCTGGCCTACAGGTACTGTGAGGTCCCTGGGCTACTGGTACTGTGAGGTCCCTGGGCTACAGGTACTGTGAGGTCCCTGGGCTACAGGTACTGTGAGGTCCCTGGGCTACAGGTACTGTGAGGTCCCTGGGCTACAGGTCCTGTGAGGTCCCTGGCCTACAGGTACTGTGAGGTCCCTGGGGTACAGGTACTGTGAGGTCCCTGGGCTACAGGTCCTGTGAAGTCCCTGGGATACAGGTACTGTGAGGTCCCTGGGCTACAGGTACTGTGAGGTCCCTGGGCTACAGGTACTGTGAGGTCCCTGGGCTACAGGTACTGTGAGGTCCCTGGGCTACAGGTCCTGTGAGGTCCCTGGGCTACAGGTACTGTGAGGTCCCTGGGCTACAGGTACTGTGAGGTCCCTGGGCTACAGGTACTGTGAGGTCCCTGGGCTACAGGTACTGTGAGGTCCCTGGGCTACAGGTCCTGTGAGGTCCCTGGGCTACAGGTACTGTGAGGTCCCTGGGCTACAGGTACTGTGAGGTCCCTGGGCTACAGGTACTGTGAGGTCCCTGGGCTACAGGTACTGTGAGGTCCCTGGGCTACAGGTACTGTGAGGTCCCTGGGCTACAGGTACTGTGAGGTCTCTGGGATACAGGTACTGTGAGGTCCCTGGGCTACAGGTACTGTGAGGTCCCTGGGCTACAGGTCCTGTGAGGTCCCTGGGCTACAGGTACTGTGAGGTCCCTGGGCTACAGGTACTGTGAGGTCCTTGGGCTACAGGTACTGTGAGGTCCCTGGGCTACAGGTACTGTGAGGTCCCTGGGCTACAGGTACTGTGAGGTCCCTGGGCTACAGGTACTGTGAGGTCCCTGGGCTACAGGTACTGTGAGGTCTCTGGGTTACAGGTACTGTGAGGTCCCTGGGCTACAGGTACTGTGAGGTCCCTGGGCTACAGGTCCTGTGAGGTCCCTGGGCTACAGGTACTGTGAGGTCGCTGGGCTACAGGTACTGTGAGGTCCCTGGGCTACAGGTACTGTGAGGTCCCTGGGCTACAGGTACTGTGAGGTCCCTGGGCTACAGGCACTGTGAGGTCCCTGGGCTACAGGTACTGTGAGGTCCCTGGGCTACAGGTACTGTGAGGTCCCTGGGCTACAGGTACTGTGAGGTCCCTGGGCTACAGGTACTGTGAGGTCCCTGGGCTACAGGTACTGTGAGGTCCCTGGGCTACATGTACTGTGAGGTCCCTGGGCTACAGGTACTGTGAGGTCCCTGGGCTACAGGTACTGTGAGGTCCCTGGTCTGAAGAAGTCACTGGCTGGTGAAACGTTTCCAAAATAAAGATACTCAAATGGTACAAGTGTCTCATTTATCAACTTGCCGGCTTTCTAAGGCTGTTTGGAAGGCTAGCTAGCAGGCAGGAAGGCTGTTTGGAAGGCTAGCTAGCAGGCAGGAAGGCTGTTTGGAAGGCTAGCTAGTAGGCAGGAAGGCTGTTTGGAAGGCTAGCTAGCAGGCAGGAAGACTGTTTGGAAGGTTAGCTAGCAGGCAGGAAGGCTGTTTGGAAGGCTAGCTAGCAGGCAGGAAGGCTGTTTGGAAGGCTAGCTAGCAGGCAGGAAGGCTGTTTGGAAGGCTAGCTAGCAGGCAGGAAGGCTGTTTGCAAGGCTAGCTAGCAGGCAGGAAGGCTCTTTGAAAGGCTAGCTAGCAGGCAGGAAGGCTGTTTGGAAGGCTAGCTAGCAGGCAGGAAGGCTGTTTGGAAGGCTAGCTAGCAGGCAGGAAGGCTGTTTGCAAGGCTAGCTAGCAGGCAGGAAGGCTCTTTGAAAGGCTAGCTAACAACAGGAAGGCTGTTTGGAAGCCTAGCTTGCAGGAAGGAAGGTAGTGTTTAGAAGCCTAGCTAGCAGATATGAAGGCAGTGTTTGAAGACCTAGGTAGTAGGTAGGTAGGCAGTGTTTGGAAGCCTAGCTAGCAGATATGAAGGCAGTGTTTGAAGACCTAGGTAGTAGGTAGGAAGGTAGTGTTTGGAAGCCTAGCTAGCAGATATGAAGGCAGTGTTTGAAGACCTAGGTAGTAGGCAGGAAGGCAGTGTTTGGAAGCCTAGCTAGCAGATATGAAGGCAGTGTTTGAAGACCTAGGTAGTAGGTAGGAAGGTAGTGTTTGGAAGCCTAGCTAGCAGATATGAAGGCAGTGTTTGAAGACCTAGGTAGTAGGTAGGAAGGCAGTGTTTGGAAGCCTAGCTAGCAGATATGAAGGCAGTGTTTGGAAGCCTAGCTAGCAGATATGAAGGCAGTGTTTGGAAGCCTAGCTAGCAGATATGAAGGCAGTGTTTGGAAGCCTAGCTAGCAGATATGAAGGCAGTGTTTGGAAGCCTAGCTAGCAGATATGAAGGCAGTGTTTGGAAGCCTAGCTAGCAGATATGAAGGCAGTGTTTGGAAGCCTAGCTAGCAGATATGAAGGCAGTGTTTGGAAGCCTAGCTAGCAGATATGAAGGCAGTGTTTGGAAGCCTAGCTAGCAGATATGAAGGCAGTGTTTGGAAGCCTAGCTAGCAGATATGAAGGCAGTGTTTGGAAGCCTAGCTAGCAGATATGAAGGCAGTGTTTGGAAGCCTAGCTAGCAGATATGAAGGCAGTGTTTGGAAGCCTAGTTATCAGCACGTGGTTGCTGGCTCAACACAGCTCCTCTCAGCAACAGTTAGTCAGGCAACAGCCACCGTGGAGGCAGCATGTACTCGTTCGCTCCTCTCATTCTATCACTCTTGCTTCCTTTTTCACAACTTTCTTCTCGAGTGCAAATTCTACAGCAGATTTAAGTGCATATTAAAGGTGTTTGTGCTTCTTCGAGTGGTGAGTAAAGACTGAAAAAAAAATTTAATTGTTGGTCAAACGTGTGAGATTAATTCTATATTGAGGTGTATTTTTTTTTTGGTTTACGAATTAATTTTGACTTTTTGAGGCAGTGAAGGATGCCCAGGTGTTGCCTGCTGCTGCTGCTGCCTGTATCACTACCATCAAACATGACATGTTTCACTTCTAAATTGATAGTTTACCCACAGTTACTCCACTATGGGGGGGTCCCTTGATGCTCATAGGGCTCTTGATTCAAGGAATTAAGAGCTACTGAAGCCCGAATATGTCCTTCAAGCATCTTCCAAGACTGAAGAAGACTGCTGTGTGGGGGCGAAACGTTGTGTTGATGTGTACATGTCGAAAACTGTTAATAGTTGGTTTGCAACATCATGCAACAAGGGAATGACAAGGGCATATGTGCAACACTTAATACAGTTAATATACATTATTATACATACTAGCTGCATATGTATACATTACCTAGGTAATGTACACATATGCTATGTATGATAATTTATGTATAACAGTACCTGTATAAACTTAGTGTTGCACAAAGGACCTAGTCATTCCTTTGTTGCATGATGTTGCAAGCCAACCATTAACACGTGAAGCTATAGGTAAGGCACGTATACGATGTGGAGGTGGTAGGGAGTAATTATTGGTGGTAATGTAAGTGGGAGGGATGAACCCTGGAAGCTGGAGCTAAGATAAGCTCACCGTCTGGGGAGGAGCTAAGATATGCTTCCCCTCTGGGGAGGAGCTAAGATAAGTTTCCCCTCTGGGGAGGAGCTAAGCTTGACCTTTGGGGAAAGGCTAGGGTAAGCTTTCCCTCTGGGGAGGAGCTAGGATAAGCTTCTCTAGGGGAGGAGCTAGGATGAGCTCTGGGGAAGAGCTAGGATAAGCTTTGGAGAGGAGCTAGGGTAAGCTTCTCAGGGGAGGAGGCAGGATAAGCTTCTCTGAGGAGGAGCTAGGGTAAGCTTCTCTGGGGGAGGAGCTAGGGTAAACTTCTCAGGGGGAGGAGCTAGGGTAAGCTTCTCTGGGGGAGGAGCTAGGGTAAGCTTCTCTGGGGGAGGAGCTAGGGTAAGCTTCTCAGGGGGAGGAGCTAGGGTAAGCTTCTCTGGAGGAGGAGCTAGGATAAGCTCTGGGGCAGAGGAGGGTTTGTTATCCTTCCCCACGAGTGCAGTCTGCCGAGGTTTGATCCCAAGTTATTTCACTTGCATATGGGCTCACTTGGGCGTGATAAATCCTCAACTCCCTACCCCTTCCTTCTCTCTCTTCTCTCCTTCCCTCTTTCTTCCCTTCTCTCCTTCCCTATTTCTTCCCTTCTCTCCTTCCTCTCATTTCCTCTTCCCAGAGTAGTGTACACAGGCTGTGTATTCAGTGCTGAGATGCTAACTTGACCAGGCCTTGACAACTGTTACCACATCTATCAGCAAGAATTGTGTGATCTATGTAAATCCTACGGGTTTAGCGCTTCCCCATGATTATAATAACAATGTATGTAATGTGGATAGTGATGGTGACATTGAACGGAATGTGGTGGTAATAATTGTGGTAGTGGTGGTGGCAGTGGCAGGATTGTGACACTGGTAGTATTAGTGATGTGGTAGTAGTGGTGATGGTAATAGTTGTAGTAGTGGTAATAGTGATGACGGTAGTGGTATTAGTCGTGGTAGATTTACAAATACTTATTATAAGAAAAGCAATAATAATAATAGTATTAGTGGTAATAATAGTAATAGTAATAATAACACTGGTAATAATATCAGTAATAATGATAACAACAGTAGTAATAATAATAATAGTCATGATGATGGTGAAGGATAATAGTTTTTGGTAGTAAGACTGGGAGTGCTGACAAGACTCCTGATAATACCAGCTCTAACCAGGAGGAAGTCTGGCGAAGACGAATTTCTTTGGCGAACCAACTTGTCCGGAAGTAAGCCTTTTGTGGAGGATGATGAGTGATGATGGGGAGGTTGGGTGATGGAGGGGAGGTTGGGTGATGGAGGGGAGGTTGGGTGATGGAGGGGAGGTTGGGTGATGGAGGGGAGGTTGGGTGATGGAGGGGAGGTTGGGTGATGGAGGGAGGTTGGGTGATGGAGGGGAGGTTGGGTGTTGGTGGGGAGGTTGGGTGATGGAGGGGAGGTTGGGTGATGGAGGGGAGGTTGGGTGATGGAGGGGAGGTTGGGTGATGGAGGGGAGGTTGGGTGATGGAGGGGAGGTTGGGTGATGGAGGGGAGGTTGGGTGATGGAGGGGAGGTTGGGTGATGGAGGGGAGGTTGGGCGATGGAGGGTAGGTGGGGTGTTGGTGGGGAGGTTGGGTGATGGAGGGGAGGTTGGGTGATGGAGGGGAGGTTGGGTGATGGAGGGGAGGTTGGGCGATGGAGGGTAGGTTGGGTGATGGAGGGTAGGTTGGGTGATGTAGGGTAGATTGGGTGATGTAGGGTAGGTTGGGTGATGGAGGGTAGGTTGGGTGATGGAGGGTAGGTTGGGTGTTGGAGGGTAGGTTGGGTGATGGAGGGTAGGTTGGGTGATGGAGGGTAGGTTGGGTGATGGAGGGTAGGTTGGGTGATGGAGGGTAGGTTGGGTGATGGAGGGTAGGTTGGGTGATGGAGGGTAGGTTGGGTGATGGAGGGTAGGTTGGATGATGAAGGGTAGGTTGGGTGATGGAGGGTAGGTTGGGTGATGGAGGGTAGGTTGGGTGATGGAGGGTAGGTTGGGTGATGGAGGGTAGGTTGGGTGATGGAGGGTAGGTTGGGTGATGGAGGGTAGGTTGGATGATGGAGGGTAGGTTGGGTGATGGAGGGTAGGTTGGGTGATGGAGGGTAGGTTGGGTGATGGAGGGTAGGTTGGGTGATGGAGGGTAGGTTGGGTGATGGAGGGGAGGTCCTGGGTTCGATGCCTGGCCAGCTCCAGTAATAATAATAATAATAATAATAATAATAATAATAATAATAATAATAATAATAATAATAATAATAATAATAATAATAATAATAATAATAATAATAATAATAATAATAATAATAATAATAATAATAATAATAATAATAATAATAATTATAATAATAATAATAATAATAATTATAATAATAATAATAATAATAATAATAATAATAATAATAATAATAATAATAATAATAATAATAATAATTATAATAATAATAATAATAATAATAATAATAATTATAATAATAATTATAATAATAATAATAATAATAATAATAATAATACTCTCTATTTCAACAAGTACATGATACAACTTATACAGACCATAGCTGACATTAATAACACTACTATATAAAAAGCCCCTTGTTATGCAGACCATTTCAGGCAACTTAGGTTAATTTTGTCCCCAGGATGCGACCCACACCAGTCGACAAACACCCAGGTATCTACTTACTGTTAAGTTTTGTACTAGATTTTTGCTAGTTTTTACTAGTTTTAACTATTTTTTTACTAACATGTTTCACTGTGCTTTTTAAAGCTGAAATTAAAGATTCTTAAAATTTTCATTATATAATAATACTCATAACAATATATATATTTTTTTAAACAAACCACGGAACGGGTGGGGTTCGAACCATTGTATTATTTGCTGGGAAAACTATATATAAGAAATCTGCATATGTTTCATGAACAGAAAGTGAAGAGGTTCGGTACCTTGAGCCAGGATTTATATGCTGATATTATAGAACAAGAAGGCGAAGAGACCAAACAACGAGAGATGGAGATGGGAGGTGACGAATAGGAGGATTTACGAGGGGAAGAGAATAAGAAGGAAGAAGAGAAAGGGGGATGGTGAAAAGGGGAGAGAAGATAGATTAGTTGGAAGAAGGGTAGGTTGGTAGAATGGAGAAGGCTGGAAGAGAAAGGGATGAAAGAGAGAATAGGGAGAGGAGAGAAAAGGAAGGAGGGGAGGAAGAGAATAGGAGGAGATGAGAGGAAGTAGAGGAGAGGAACTAGAGTGGAGGAAGAGGAATAGGAGGATTACTGAGGTAATACCCGTGTGTGTATTTAGGTGTGTGGTGATAGTTGTTGGGGAGGGAGGGGGGATTTATTAATGGGGGGTTGTGATGTTGGGTACGTTTGTGTTTGTGTGTGTACTTAGCTGCTGAGTGTATGTGTATATACTTAGGAATATGTGGTTGCAGGAGTCGAGTTACAGCTCCTGTAGTATGTGTGTGTGTGTGTGTGTGTGTGTGTGTACTCACCTATTTGTGCTCACCTATTTGTGGTTGCAGGGGTCGAGTCACAGCTCCTGGCCCCGCCTCTTCGCTGATTGCTACTAGGTCCTCTCTCTCCCTGCCCCATGAGCTCTATCATACCTCGCCTTAAAACTATGTATGGTTCCCGCCTCCACTACGTCACTTTCTAGGCTATTCCACGGCCTGACTACTCTATGTGTGTGTGTGTGTGTGTGTGTGTGTGTGTGTGTGTGTGTGTGTGTGTGTGTGTGTGTGTGTGTGTGTGTGTGTGTGTGTGTGTGTGTGTGTGTGTGTCTATGTGTACATTATGTTCTTGGCTTTTATCTCTTAACCTACAATTTTCTGGTGTTTTTAGCTATCTGACCTTTCAGGCTTTATACTTACTCTTGAAGCTGTGTATAATGTTTGTCTGCACGTCCCAACTCCCAGAAGCACATCTGAGTACAAAAATGGAAGATCGAGTACACACGCATCATCTCTGTATTTACACAACTCACCTTTACACCATGAGTTAAAATCGTGCTGATTTGAACGTAGCCTGGCTTCTCCATGACACCGCGTTGCCAGTCGTCTTGACTCGACTTTTCACTTGTCATTTTGATAAATAGGAAAGTGAAACTTGTCAGTGAGGGATTCAGACCAACACGGTTTGTACCTCTCACCATGATTCAATCCACGGTACGGGTGGAAACATTGGGTGTGTACACCTACTGTCCCTGTTCACCTAGCAGTAAGTAGGTACCTGGGTGTTAACCTAGGAACAAAATTAACCTAAGTTGCCTGAAATGCTCTGCATGACCAGGGGCTTTCTATATAGTGTCATTGATGTCAGCTATGATCTGTATTGGTTATATACTTATAGAAATAAAGGTTATTATTATCATCATCATCATCATCATCATCATCATCATCATCAGTTGGAAGTGGAAATATACAACCTCTTACCTTCTTTCTCTCTTCAGAGAGGTTTCACTTTCTTTATGATTAAATATAATTTTTTTTTTTGGGGGGGGGGGGATGTAAATTACTGTTTGTAATCAAGTATAATCTCTATAATTTCCCGACAGTACTGAAATTAAAATCAAAGGAGTGGCTCACGTCTGGCAGCTCTGGAAGCGTCGTCCCGTCTGGAACGTACATCTCAGTAATGACAGTGTGTAGGCTGGATTGCGTCAGGAGAGCCAGCATGGTGATCAAGGTGTCACTGGTAGTAAAGACACCTTTACTCCGTCTCACTACCACTGATCTGTACCTATGTACTTCAAAATGCGCCTCATCTGAATATGTAACTTTTCTCCATTCATCTGTCGCCCATCGAGTGCCCACCTCAGCTGTTTTTTTCTTATTATTACATTACCTAATTTACTAAAGTGTAATGAACACCTGTCGACGCTCAATAATAACACACACGAAGATAGAAACTAAGGAGATTAAATGATCCGTATATTTCGACCCCTTTCTGGGATCCACTGGGGGCGAAATATACAGATCATACACTCTCCCCCGAGTTTCTGGCACCATGTGTGTTATGATTTGAGAATTACATTACTTGATGAATAAGACACATGTGTAATAGAGATACCCAAGTGTTATACATGTGTCTTATTTTAGACACGCCCAGCCAGTTGACCTGCCACTGGCAACCAAGGTGCCACTGGCAACCAAGGTGCCACTGGCAACCAAGGTGCCACTGGCAACCAAGGTACCACTGGCAACCAAGGTGCCACTGGCAACCAAGTTACCACTGGCAACCAAGGTGCCACTGGCAGACACATTTCAAGCACATCTGGACCTGCAACATTGTCACTGGGGATAATTATTTTGTGCTGGAAGGCGAGACAATGTTTGTGTATCAGTGATGACCTTGATGTGTTATTGACACTGCCTTGATGTGTTGCTGACACTACCTTGATGTGATGCTGACTGCCTTGATGTGATGCTGACACTACCTTGATGTGTTGCTGACACTGCCTTGATGTGTTTCTGACACTGTCTTGATGTGTTTCTGACACTGGATTGATGTGTTGCTGATACTGCCTTGATGTGTTGCTGACACTACCTTGATGTGTTGCTGACACTGCCTTGATGTTTTATTGACACTGTCTTGATGTGTTGCTGACATTGCCTTGATGTGTCACACCCTTGATGTGTTGCTTACACCCTTTGCTCTCATCAATAACACTAATTGATGTATTCAAGCAAAACTAATAATGATTGCTCATATGCAAGGGGAGCGCGATGGTGTTGCTGGTGGTGTTGCTGGTGGTGTTGCTGGTGGTGTTGCTGGTGGTGGTGTTGCTGGTGGTGGTGTTGCTGGTGGTGGTGTTGCTGGTGGTGTTGCTGGTGGTGTTGCTGGTGGTGGTGTTGCTGGTGGTGGTGTTGCTGGTGGTGGTGTTGCTGGTGGTGTTGTTGCTGGTGGTGTTGCTGGTGGTGGTGTTGCTGGTGGTGTTGTTGCTGGTGGTGTTGCTGGTGGTGGTGTTGCTGGTGGTGGTGTTGCTGGTGGTGTTGCTGGTGGTGTTGCTGGTGGTGGTGTTGCTGGTGGTGGTGTTGCTGGTGGTGTTGCTGGTGGTGTTGCTGGTGGTGGTGTTGTTGGTGGTGTTGCTGGTGGCTGGTGGTGCCTTGCTGGTGCTGCCTTGGTGGTGCGGTGCTGGCTCGGTGGTGCTGTGCTGGCGGTGCCTGCTGGTGGTGTTGTCCGCTGGTGCGCTTGCCTGCTGGTACCGGCTGGTGGTGCCTGCTGGTGCCGCCTGCTGGTGGCTGCCTTGCTGGTGGCGTGCTGGTGGTGGCAGTTGGCCGGCTGGTGCTGGCTGGTGCTGCTGCTGGTGGTTGCTGCTGCAGGTGCGCTTGCCGGTGGTGCTGCTGGCAGGTGCTGCTGGCTGGCTAGCCTTGCGGTGGCGGTGTTGGCCGCATGGTGCTGGTGCCGCTGCTGGTGGTCGCGTGCTGGTGGTGCGCGTTGGTGGTGGTGCTGGCTGGTAGGCTGCTGCGGTGGTAAAGGCTGGCTAGGTGCTGCTGGTGGCTGCTGCGGTGGCGGAATGCTGGTGGTGCCGGTTGGCAGGTGCTGCCAGGTGGTGCTACGGTGGTGCGCTGGCAGGTGCTGCTGGCTCGGTGGCTGCTGCTGGTAGGTGCTGGCTGGTGGTGCGTGCCGCTGGTGGTGCTGCTGGCCGGTGTTGCTGGCGGTGGTGGCTGGCTGGCGGCTGGTGCTGGTTGGTGGTGCTGCTGGTGGTGCGGTTGCTGCGTGCTGCCGGTGCAAGGCGTGGTGGTGCTGGTTGGCTGGCAGGTGCTGCCGGTGGCGTTGCCTGGTGGTGCTGGCTGGTGGTGCTGGCTGGTGCTGCTGGCGGTGGTGCTGCTGGTGGTTCAGGTGCTGCAGGTGGCCGCTGGTTGGTGCTGGCTGGCGTGCTGGCGCGGTGGCTGGCGGTGCCTGCTGGCGGTGCTGGCTGGCGGTGTCTGCGGTGTTGCCTGGTGGTGCCTGCTGGTAGGCTTGGTGGTGCCTGCTGGCGGTGCCGCCTTGGTGGCAATTGGCCTGTTGCCGGCGGTCCGCTGGCAGGCGCTGCTGGCGGTGGTGCATGCGGCACGCTAGGTTGGCTGCTGGTTGCCTGCTGGTGGTGCTGCTGGTGGTGGTGCTGCTGCGGTGGCGGTGCTGGTGGTGCTGGCTGGTGGTGCTGGCTGGTGGTGCTGGTGGCGGTGCTGCTGGTGCGTTGGCCTGGTGCTGGCAGGTTGCCGGTGGTGCTTGCTGGTGGTGCTGCTGGCGGTGGTGGTGTTGCTTGATGGATGCTTGGCTGATGGTGCCTTGCTGGATGGTGCTTGCTGGTGGTGCCTTGCTGATGGTGCTGCTGGATGGTGCTGCTGATGGTGCTGCTGGTGGTGCCTGCCGCCTGCGGCCTGGCGGTGCTGGCGGTGGTGCTGCTGGCGGTAGCTGCTGGTGGTGGTGTTGCTGGTGGTGTTGCTGGTGGTGTTGCTGGTGGTGTTGTTGGTGGTGGTGTTGCTGGTGGTGGTGTTGCTGGTGGTGGTGTTGCTGGTGGTGTTGCTGGTGGTGTTGTTGCTGGTGGTGTTGCTGGTGGTGGTGTTGCTGGTGGTGTTGCTGGTGGTGTTGCTGGTGGTGTTGCTGGTGGTGGTGTTGCTGGTGGTGTTGCTGGTGGTGTTGTTGGTGGTGTTGCTGGTGGTGGTGTTGCTGGTGGTGGTGTTGCTGGTGGTGGTGTTGCTGGTGGTGTTGTTGCTGGTGGTGTTGCTGGTGGTGGTGTTGCTGGTGGTGTTGTTGGTGGTGTTGCTGGTGGTGGTGTTGCTGGTGGTGGTGTTGCTGGTGGTGTTGCTGGTGGTGGTGTTGCTGGTGGTGTTGTTACTGGTGGTGTTGCTGGTGGTGGTGTTGCTGGTGGTGTTGCTGGTGGTGTTGGTGATGTTGCTGGTGGTGTTGCTGGTGGTGTTGTTGGTGGTGTTGCTGGTGGTGGTGTTGCTGGTGGTGGTGTTGCTGGTGGTGTTGCTGGTGGTGGTGTTGCTGGTGGTGGTGTTGCTGGTGGTGGTGTTGCTGGTGGTGGTGTTGCTGGTGGTGTTGCTGGTGGTGTTGCTGGTGGTGTTGTTGCTGGTGGTGTTGCTGGTGGTGGTGTTGCTGGTGGTGTTGCTGGTGGTGTTGTTGCTGGTGGTGTTGTTGCTGGTGGTGGTGTTGCTGGTGGTGTTGGTGGTGTTGCTGGTGGTGGTGTTGCTGGTGGTGTTGCTGGTGGTGGTGTTGCTGGTGGTGTTGCTGGTGGTGTTGTTGCTGGTGGTGTTGCTGGTGGTGGTGTTGCTGGTGGTGTTGCTGGTGGTGTTGCTGATGGTGGTGTTGCTGGTGGTGTTGCTGGTGGTGGTGTTGCTGGTGGTGTTGTTGCTGGTGGTGTTGCTGGTGGTGTTGCTGGTGGTGTTGTTGCTGGTGGTGGTGTTGCTGGTGGTGTTGCTGGTGGTGGTGTTGCTGGTGGTGTTGCTGGTGGTGTTGCTGGTGGTGGTGTTGCTGGTGGTGTTGCTGGTGGTGTTGCTGGTGGTGTTGCTGGTGGTGGTGATAATATTACTGGTGATGATGTTGCTGGTGCCCATGGTGGTGGTGATGATGGTTTTGGTGTTGCTGGTGTTGGTTCTGCTGGTGTTCGTGATGATGGTGCTGGTGGTGGTGATAGTGTTGCTGCTGCTGATGGTGATAATGTTGCTGGTGATGATGATGCTGTTGCTGGTGCTCCTGGTGGTGGTGGTGGTGTTGCTGGTGGTGATGATGGTGTTGCTACTGTTGGTGATAGTGATTATGTTCCTGGTGCTGCTGGTGATGGTGTTGTTTCTGGCTGTGGTGGTTGTGGTGTTGGTGGTTGTGTTCGTGTTGTGGTGTTGGTGATTATGGTGTTGGTGGTGGTAGTGTTGGTGGTTGTGGTGGTGGTTGTGGTGTTGGTGATGGTGGTGTTGGTGGTCTTGGTGGTGGTGGTTGTGTTGGTGGTTGTGGTGTTGGTGGTGGTGGTGTTGTTGGTGGTGGTTGTGTTGGTGGTTGTGGCGTTGGTTGTGGTGTTGGTGTGATGGTGGTGGTTGTGGTGTTGGTTGTGGTGTTGTTGGTGGTTGTAGTTTTGGTGGTGGTTGTGGTGTTGGTGGTTGTGGTGTTGCTGGTGGTTGTGGTGTTGTTGGTGGTTGTGGTGTTGCTGGTGGTTGTGGTGTTGCTGGTGGTTGTGGTGTTGCTGGTGGTTGTGTTGTTGGTGGTTGTGGTGTTGCTGGTGGTTGTGGTGTTGTTGGTAGTTGTGGTGTTGCTGGTGGTTGTGGTGTTGCTGGTGGTTGTGGTGTTGCTGGTGGTTGTGGTGTTGGTGGTTGTGATGTTGCTGGTGATTGTGGTGTTGCTGGTGGTTGTGGTGTTGGTGGTGGTTGTGGTGTTGGTGGTGGTTGTGGTGTTGCTGGTGGTTGTGGTGTTGCTGGTGGTTGTGGTGTTGCTGGTGGTTGTTGTGTTGCTGGTGGTTGTGGTGTTGGTGGTGGTGTTGGTGGTGGTTGTGGTGTTGTTGGTTGTGGTGTTGCTGGTGGTTGTGGTGTTGTTGGTGGTTGTGGTGTTGCTGGTGGTTGTGGTGTTGGTGGTTGTGGTGTTGCTGGTGGTTGTGGTGTTGCTGGTGGCTGGCGTTGCTGGTGGTCTGGTGCCTTGCTGGTGGCCTGTGGTGCTGCTGGTCTGTGGTTGCTGGCTGTCAGGTGTTGCTGGTGGCTGCAGGTGTTGCTGGTGGTCTGGTGCCTTGCTGGTGGTGTGGTTGCTGCTGGTGGTCAGGTGTTGCTGGTGGCAGGTGTGGTTGCTGGTGGCTGCGGTGCGTGGTGGTCAGGTGTTGCTGGTGGCGTGTGGCTGTTGGCGGTGATGCCGTGGTTGATGGCGGTGTGGTGCTGGTAGGTTCAGGTGCTGGTGGTGGCTGCGGTGCTGGTGGTGGTGGTGTGTGGTGGCTGGTGTTGCGGCTTGGTGGTGCGGTGTTCCGCTGGTGGTGCTTGGTGCGGCTGTTGGCTGTGCGGTGGTGGTGGCTGGTGTGGTGCGGTGTGCTGGTCGGTCGTGCTGGTGGTCAGGTGTTGCTGGTTGGTCGGTGGTTGCTGGTTGCCGTGCTGGCCGTCTGGTGGTGTTGCTGGTGGCTGGTGGTGGTGCTGGCGTGGTGGTGGCGGGCGCTGCTGGTCGGTGGCGCTGCTGGCTGGTGGTTGCCGGCTGGCGGTCTGGTGGTGTTGGCTGGTCCGCGGTGGTGCGCTGGTGGCGTGTGCCTGGCGGTCAGGTGTGCTGGTCAGGTGCCGCTGGTGGTCGATGGTGCTGCTGGTGGCAGGTGCTGGCGGTGTACTGGTGCTGGTGGTGCTGGTGCTGGCTGTGTTGGTGGTCAGGTGCTGCTGGTCGGTGCGGTGGTGGTTGCTGGTGGTCAGGTGCTGCGGTGTGGTGCTGGTGGCGTGGTGCTGCTGGTGGTCAGGTGCGTTGCTCCGGTGGTCAGGTGGCTGCTGGTGGTCATGGTTGCTGGCTGGTGGCTGTCGCTGGTGGTCAGGTGTTGCTGGTGCGTGGTGCTGCTGGTTGTCGGTGTTCTGGCAGGTCAGGTGCCTGGTCGGTGGCAGGTGCTGCTGGCTGGTCTGCTGCTGGTGGTCAGGTGTCGGCTGGTGGCTGGTGGTGCGGCTGGTGCGGTGCTGCTGGTGGTTGGTGTGCTGGTGGTCAGGTGTTGCTGGTGGTCAGGTGTGCTGGTGGCTTGTGGTGCTGCTGGTGGTGTGGTGTTGCTGGTGGCTCTGGTGTTGCTGGTGGCTTGGTGGTGCTGCTGGTGGTTCTGGTGTGCTGGTGGTCGGCTTGCTGGTGGCGGTCAGGTGCTGGCTGGTGGTCAGGTGCTGCTGGTGGCTGGTGGTTGCTGGTGGTTCGTGGCTGCTGGTGGTAGGTGCTGGCTGGCGGTCGGTGCTGCTGGTGGCTGTGGTCCATGGTCCGCTGGCGGTGCGTGTGGTGGCTTGCTGGTGGTCAGGTGCGCGGTGGTGGCAGGTGTGCTGGTGGTCGGTGGCTGCTGGCGGCTGTGGTGGCTGCGGTGGCTGGTCGGTGCCGCTGGTGCGGTGCTGGTGCTGGCGGTCAGGTGGTGTGCTGGTGGTCCAGGTGTGCTGGCGGTTGCTGGTGCCGCTGGTGGTGCTGGTGGTGTGGTGGTACTGGTCGGGGTGGCGGCCTGGTGGTGCCTGCTGGTGTCGGTGTGCCGCTGGCGGCTCAGGTGCCTGGTGGTCGGGTGTTGCTGGCGGTCGGTGCTGCCTGGTGGTCAGGTGCTGCTGGTGGTTCTGGTGCTTGGCTGGCTGGCAGGTGTTGCTGGTGGTCAGGTGTTGCTGGTCGGGGTGTCGCTGGTGGTGGTGCTGGTGGTAGGCGTTGCTGGTCGGTGTGCTGCTGGTTGGCAGGTGGTTGCGTGTGCTGGTGGTTGTGGTGTTGCTGGTGGTTGTGGTGTTGCTGGTGGTTGTGGTGTTGCTGGTGGTTGTGGTGTTGCTGGTGGTTGTGGTGTTGCTGGTGGTTGTGGTGTTGCTGGTGGTTGTGGTGTTGTTGGTGGTTGTGGTGTTGCTGGTGGTTGTGGTGTTGCTGGTGGTTGTGGTGTTGCTGGTGGTTGTGGTGTTGCTGGTGGTTGTGGTGTTGCTGGTGGTTGTGGTGTTGCTGGTGGTTGTGGTGTTGCTGGTGGTTGTGGTGTTGCTGGTGGTTGTGGTGTTGCTGGTGGTTGTGGTAACAACAATATACTTACCACGAGTACCAACAATAGCAACACCTTAAATCCCTACTAGCATCAACAGCATAATCCTCCACTACAACAGTATTACTAACAGAAACAACAGCAGCATGCGTAGATCAACGGGAAGTCTTGCGTAATTATCTTGTACAATGCGTTATTATTCAGTGTCCCTATAATTACCTAATTTCTCTCATAATTATAGACTCATACTGATCACACCTTAATTCCCAGCTTTGTGCATCATATTCCAGCTTTATGCGTCATATTCCAGCTTTGTGCATCATATTCCAGCTTTATGCGTCATATTCCAGCTTTGTGCATCATATTCCAGCTTTGTGCATCATATTCCAGCTTTATGCATCATATTCCAGCTTTATGCGTCATATCCAAGCTATGTGCGTCATACTTCAGCTTTATGCGTCATATCCCAGCTTTGTGCGTCATATCCAAGCTATGTGCGTCATACTCCAGCTTTATGCGTCATATGCCATTTTCGTGCTTAATTTCCCAGGTTCGTGCGTAATTTGCCAAGTTGAGACGTAATTGCTCAGGTTCGTGCGTAATTTCCCCAGGTTCGTGCTTAATATCCCAGGATCGTGCGTAATTTCCCAGGTTCGTGCTTAATATCCCAGGTTCGTGCGTAATTTCCCAGGTTCGTGCTTAATATCCCAGGATCGTGCGTAATTTCCCAGGTTCGTGCTTAATATCCCAGGATCGTGCGTAATTTCCCAGATTGACACGTAATTTAAGTTAAGGTTATTTCCAGGAAAGTTGGTGCTTCCATCAGATGGCAGGAGACTGTATGACAGTCCTCTGAGATAACAGACAGCAGAAACAGCAGCAGCAACTGCAACAGCCGCCGCAGCAGCAGCAGCCGCAGCAGCCGCAGCAGCCGCAGCAGCAGCAGCCGCAACAGCCGCAGCAGCAGCAGCCGCAACAGCCGCAGCAGCAGCCGCAACAGCCGCAGCAGCAGCTGCAACAGCCGCAGCAGCCGCAGCCGCAGCAGCAGCAGCCGCAGCAGCAGCGGCCGCACAG
>NC_091379.1:5418008-5425508 GCF_038502225.1 Cherax quadricarinatus
TTATCAGATCTATCTGGAGTTCATTACCTTTGTAACTTGCTCAGGTATCAGAACTTTGGGGCCCAGTCCCTAGACCCATTATGTACCTCTGTAATATTTTGACAACCGCCCACAGCTATGGGGTGCATAATAAACATATTAAACTAACTGAAAAAGAATGACCATAATAATAATCTGTGAGTTTAAACCAAGAGCCCTTTTCCTGTACATTTTTCCCCTCCTACATTCCCAGGAGAAAGATAACAGTAACCTGAGTCCATATCTGTATTCACTTACCTAAAATTAGTTAAAGTATGACTAATTTTATTGGCGAAGTATTCTGGTTGTCTAGCAGTGTTGTGGATGCCAGGATGCTGCTTTGTTATCTTTACCTTGAGATCTTATCAGTCTCAAGAGTCCTCAGATACCTGTGATTGTTAATCGCTCTGGTAACAGTTAGGTATAGTCAGTTGTGACTATCCCTCTACTGACACTGGTATTGTCAGCGGTTATTGTTCAAATTCAAAAATCATTTCTTTGCATAGTATACGGTGTGTAGTTTATATGTAGTAAAATATTATCAAGCACAAAGAAAGCCACTAACATGTGTGAGCATTTCTACTGGCACGTACTCTGACTGACACTCTGATATTGTCAGTGTTGGTCTTGTATCCCTTTGCTGGATCTGATATTGTGCGTGTCCCATGTATAAACCTAAGTAAGTAAATTTACTTACAGAATTTTTTACCTTTGTAACTTGTGAGTTCATTGCCTTTGTACCTAGTTCAGCTATCAAAACTTTGGGGGCCCAGTCCCTGGACCCATTATGTATCTCTGTAATCTAAATACCTTTGTAACTTGTCATGATTTTGACCAGATCTACCTGGAGTTCATTACCTTTGTAACTTGATAAATTAGACACATGTGCAACTCTTGGGTATCTTTATTGAGGAAACGTTTCGCCACACAGTGGCTTCATCAGTCCATACAAAGGAGAATCTTGAAGAACAGGAGGAGAATGAGGTAATCAGTCCCTCAACCTTGAGTCGATGTGGTCAGTCCATCAATCAAGATTGATGGATTGATTGCACATGTGTCTAATTTATCAACATGTCGGTTCTCTGAACCATTCATCTACAAACCTTTGTAACTTGTTCAGCTATCAAAACTTTGGGGTCCAGTCCCTGGACCCATTATGTACTTCTGTAATCTTTTGACTACCGCCTACAGGATGGGTATGGGGTGCATAATAAACATATTAAACTAACTCCCACTATTGACACCGCTATTGTGTGTCCTATTACTGAGACTGGTGTTGTCAACCCAGGACACAGATGAACCATGTGTGGAAGTGTTGCTTCAGTTCTGACCTGTTGTTGGTCACTCTACCAACAACAATAATTACTGACCTGACTGAAGTATGTAAAAGGGACGGTAAGAAGCTTTAAGATTTATATCTGATGACTCACGAAGTTTAAAGTTCGTAATGAAGTTATGGCGGTCATCTGTCACCAGCTATTCAGTGGGATACTACACGTTATTTATATATGTATGTATTTATTTTATTTATAAGGAAGCGCTAAATCCGTAGAGATTGTGTTGAACATCAGGAGGTTGGGATGGCAGGCCGAGCATCCAGGGGCAGAGCTAGGGGCCGCTATCATCAACAAGATCAAGAAAATAATTTATGCAGACCTGGCCAGGTAAACCTACTGAAATTTGCAATATCTCTCGTCCTGTAAATTAATGTGTGTGTTTATTTTAACTGGGGAAAGTCAGAAGGCACCGCGCCTCGGTTAGAATCACGGAAAAATATTTGAATTATTGCAAGGTTTCATTTCTTTTCCTTAATTTGTCATCGAGTTTTACATACACTGTAGACAAACTGGTTCTGAAAACCCACAGGTTCACGAATTAGACACACTTGGGTATCTTTATGTGATAATGTTGTGATCTTCAACCATTCTTACGTTCCTATCTTCAACAGTTCTTACGTTCCGATCTTCAACCATTCTTACGTTCCTATCTTCAACCATTCTTACGTTCCTATCTTCAACCATTCTTACGTTCCTATCTTTAACCATTCTTAGGTTCCGATCTTCAACCATTCTTCCCTGTATTGGACTGAGGAAGCCACTGGATGGTGAAATGTTTCCACACTAAAGATACCCAATTGGTGTATGTATGTATAATGTTCGCCAGGACCAGTGTCCTGGCACGGGTCTTAATCTTGAGATGACCCGTCTCTGGCTCCTGAAGGAGAATTGATTCTTCACTGTTGCAGCATATAAGCGTTTGGAATTTCACTATTCTTTCAAGCACAGTTCCGGACAGTTCAGCTAGTGTGCCTCATAAGCGACTGAAGTTACTCCATCTTAGCTGTTTCCTGAGCTGGGGACTGGGCTCTGTCCTCTCTGATAATCTGCGGATTCATGGCATCCACTGCTTCCTGCTCTGTCAGTAAGCACACCCTCAGGAGTGTGCTGACCATCTGCCGGAACATGCTCTGTTGTTCCGTGGAGGTGATTATGTTGCAGATAATATCCGTGAATGCCTTGATGAGTGTTAAGAGATCCTCTCTGTTGAGGGCCTGCGTTGTCGGTGGGTTCGAAGCAGTGGACATTATCTGGGCTGTCGTAATCTGCGGGGACTGCTGAGGGTTGTATTTCTTCACTGTGCACACCGTGGGCTGTTGCTGTATGCCAGGTTGTGTACCCGGCATCTGCTGGTGAGGTGCAGCCACAGCCTGCATAGTGGTTGTGCCTGGCAAGGAGGCCGGTGGGGGTTCGTGTAGTGCCGTCTGCTGATTGCGTTGCCCAGATGTTTCCTGTTGGCGCCGCTTGTTCCTCATGTTTTTGTTTCTTCGTTGCGGTAGTGGGGGAGGATGCTCCTGTTCATGACGCCTGGTTGAGTTTTCAAGGGTCGGAAATTCCTGGGCACTGAGTTGGGTTGACTGATGAGAGTTCTGCAGTATGGCAGGATTCTCTGCACCCATCGTCTGCTGAGGGTGATGCTCTGCCGTAGCCTGCTGTCTCGTCGTTGGTGTCTTCCAGGCCTCACGAATTCTAGTGAGCCTCTCAGGGCATCGAGGGTTCCAGGCATGGTGTTTCTGCCTGCAATTCGGGCATCGTGGAGTGGGTGGCGATGCATTCTTCAGCTTGGTGATGCATTCCTCGGTAGGGTGGTGCTGGCTGCAGACACCGCAGATTACTCTGTTCGGACAGAGTGCACCCAGGTGTCCGTAACGCTGGCACTTGAAACAGCGAACTGGTTCTGCCGTGAAGGTCCTAACATCGTACCTGCCCCAAGAACCGAGGTCCAGCTGGGATGGCAGCGGTCCTACATGCTGAATGAGGACCTGCCGGGTTGGTGCATTGCCTGCCGATTTTGCCTTGAGACGCTGAGCTGACACGACACGGGTGAGCTGCTACTGCCTCGATGGGCATCATCAGCGGGTATCGCATCACTACACCCTTGGTGACCTGCCGAGAATCCAGTTCCTCCAGGGTGAAGGAGCGGTCTGTCTCCATGACTTTCTTCAATGTGATATGCATTTCCCTGTTGATAGGAGTCAGTATTGGTTCTCCCCTCAGGTTGAACCATATCTTGAACCTCAGTTTGTGCCGTTTCCAGGTGTGTAACCACGCCATAGTGGGTTTTGTGTTCCCCATAAGCCTTTACCTTGAATCTGGAAGGTGATTTGAGCTGGTTTACCTGCTCCTTGGAGGGACGGCGTGTCTTACTGTTCACATTGATCCATCCTTCCGTATTCTCTGGCTGCATGGTTAGGCTTGTCAGAACTGGAGACTTTTCCTCTGATGACACGGAGTGGTCTCGTAACTTCTTCGCTAGGATTGCGCCCCACATTTCTAAATCCGAGTCGTCCATTTCTAAATCCGAGTCATCCGTCGTATCCCTGGAACATCGTGACCTCTTCCTTTCGGCAGAAGCCATGTGTCTGTCCACGTGGTGCTGGACTGTGCATATCTAGTTTATATACAATATAAACACCTCACAATGTCCTGACACGGCTGACCGTCAGCCCGCATTTTTATTATGACATCAAAAATTCTGCTGTACACGTTACCTGGAATACTGAATAATAACTTAACTATTATTAAGGGTCATCACAACATTAAGAGAATATTATTAAAGTCAGTTTTATGTTACATCACAGGATGACCTTGAAGGTCAGATGCAGAGGCTACATCTGCAGAGTGACGTAACACGTAGAGGAAGAGGCGGTAATGAAAGAGGAAGAAGAAATGGTGGTGAAAGAGCAGCGGGAGGTAGAGGTCGAGGAGGAGGTCGAGGACGAGGTGGTGGCCACGGGGAGAGCTTCAACCTGCTACAGAAGATGAGTGAAACAAGAGAGTGTGTGGTGTGGACTCGACCTCAGCACGTCACTGACAAAAGAGGTCTGTCGCTATCATTGGGAAGCGCTAAGCCCGTAGGGATCATATAGCACCTGTGGAATATGAGATAATTAGATTTAATCCAAGGAAGGGGAGGGTGCCTTCAGTTCGGTATATCAAGAGCCTTCAGGTCAGTGTGCTAGGAAGGGTTCAGATTCAAGAAAGGAACAGACAGTATTCACTCCTTGTTTATGGAGCAACGTGCAATGTGAACAGACTGACTGATGTTGTAGTGGCCAGGCTTAGGCTTGGTTACAAGTACTGACTGATGTTGTAGTGGCCAGGTTTAGGCTTGGTTACAAGTACTTCTGGCAGTTTGGGAGACACACAGATGATGATCAAACTAAATGTAAATTATGTGATCAGGCATATGGTCACTGTCTTGAACACTATGTGCTTAATTGTCCACTTATTGAGGAATACAGAGACAGTGTAATAACCTATGTGACATGTCAAGATAAGATTCCAGATATACTAAGCAAATTTCCTAAATTTGCTTGTAACAGATAAGTGAACTGTAGATGTGTAGATATAAATCCATATGTATTCCTGTTAACCCTTTGGGGCCTAGTTCCTGCGCCTTTTGTGTATCCATATGCTCTTGCGCTACCGTCCACAGGATGGATATGGGGTGCACAATAAACTAGCAACTTCGGTGGCAAAATCTAAATATCTAATCATTCCTTAAAAATGTTTTACTAAGAAGTGTGTGCTTACCTAGTTGTGAAGAAGTCAGTGAAAAGGCCCCGCCTCTTCACTGGCCGATACTAGGTCACTCTTCTTGCTCCATGAACTTTATCATACCTGTGTGTGTCTGTGTCCTAGACAGAGACATACACAGAAACTCACTATGACTACAGCTCCGTCAATAAAACTTAATTATTAATTGCACACTTACTTAAATGCTGGTAAATCTTACTCAGAGAAAGATAATGATTTGTTTTGGTCTGATTTGGTCTTAATTTGACTTTTTTTTTATGGAAGACACTTTAAAACCTGAACTAGTGATATGATCCCTTACAGGCACCTCGGGTCAACCTATCATGCTGAGAACCAACTATTATGAGGTGAAGGCCACGCTTGACTGGGTGTTATGTATGTATCACGTCACCTTCACTCCCCCGGAGGGCAGGACCAAGGTGAAGAAGGTGCTGCTCAGACAACACAGTCATGCTCTGGGTAACTACATCTTTGACGGCAACCAGCTCTACCTCGGTCACAAACTACAACACAATGTGAGTACTTCAAATTCAAATACTTTATTTATTTTATGCAGTATACAATTAATGTAGTTTACATTTAATTAAAAATTGTTAGGCACAAAAGGGCAGGAGATATTTTCCTAATTTATATCCCCCCTTATCTTTCCTTCTCTGATTTTCCCCTTCTCACTTTCCTTCATCGTGTCTCAAGATCTCATTGTCTCTTCCCTTCAAGGGAAGAGATGCTGGTCAAGGCTCTTTATCCAAATAACTGCAGCTTCTCAGTTCACTCTCTACCAAGCCTAACAGTGGAAGTAGAGGTTATATCTCAGCACGATGGAGGTTACGTTCTCTGTCCACTAATTGCTAGAGACAGAATATGTAGTAAGTTTATTTAGGCACAGGTATACATAAGTACAATTATCATACATCGTGTAAATTACCTAGGATAACCCAAAAAAGTCAAAGTGACTTATTTCCATTGGGGTCCTATACTCAAAGATTTCTTACTCAACAGCCTCTGGAGTTGGCGTCGAAGCGGCCAGACAATCAGGAGACCTACACGGTCAAGATCCGTTTTGTGAAGGAGGTTCCCCCGTCAGATACACAGTTCCTGCAGGTGCGTGTGTGATATGAGGGTATTCTGTGTTCTTATTCTTCAATCAGGTGCTGATCAGACATATTACAAATTATACTAAGGTTGAAGCATCAGAGCATGATGACCGAGACCTCTCCCGGAGACACCGGACCTAACCCAACAGCACCTTACCTTCCCATATGCTTCACAAACCACTGTTTTGATGTACTCCATGTTCTTAATAAAGCATCTAGTGAGTGAAGTCTTGTTGGTATGTTTCAGATATTTTCCATCTTGCTGCGTCGATGTTACGAATACCTGGGACTGACTCAAGTGGGTCGTCACTACTACAACAGCAGGGAGGAGGTACAGAACCAGAAGTACAGGTGAGTGTGTCCTCACACCTGTTTGTGGAAGCTTCTTACTCAGGTCACTAGCTCTAACATGGGTGTCAGCGTCGCTGATCTCGTGGGCCATAAAAATAGTGGTCTTGTAGCAATCTCGATATAATGTTGGCTCTGTTGGGTAATATTTTTGCTCTCCAATGAGAAGGGTGACAACGGGAATCGAAGCCCTTTGGCCCGTTATGTACCTCTGTAATCTTTTGACTACCGCCCGCAGGATGGGTATAGGGGTGCATAAAAAAGATATTAAACTAAGAATATAAGAATGAAGGAACACTGCAGCAAGCCTACTGGCCCATGCGAGGCAGGTCGAAGTCACATTCCAGCTTATGCTACCGACCCAACCTAGTCAGGTCCAGGTCACATCCACTTAACCTAACTATAGGAGCTATAGATTTGCCAGAGAATTTTGTTTATTTTACCCCTCTTTTCCTCGCTTTATCTCCCTGTCTCTCACTCATCCTCTCTGTCCTCCCTCTCTCCCACAGGGTAGCCATCTGGCCTGGATACGTCTCTAGCATAAGACAACACGAGACGAAGATTATGATGATGACAGATATACTTCATAAGTTCCTCAGACTTGATACCGTCTACGACATTCTCAGGAAGATCAAGAACACCCAACCAGACAGTTTTGTGAGTGTAGTTCAGACTGGGGCAGTGACTGGGGCAGTGACTGGGACAGTAACCAGGGTAGTAACGGGCAGATGATAGAACACAGCACAACGTGTCATCGATATATTAAAAGTTTCCCTAACAAAAGTAATTTATGTTAGTGTGGTGCTAAAGGAATGCTTTGATTATTAAATGTTCACTGAAATTACTAAATTTCCAGAACTCAAAAGAGTCAGAAATTATGTTATCTACTTTCCACAAATTATTTTCGTTATTTTCCTTTTCTGTACTTGGCAGAGCATACCTGT
>NC_091379.1:5740810-5788310 GCF_038502225.1 Cherax quadricarinatus
GCTACCTCGGTGGACAAAAGAGAGGGCGGCCGGATATCCGCCACAAAGCATACCTCCTTCAGCCACCACCCCCGGAATCCGAAAGGTGGCTTCCAGAGATACACCCGTCGCCCAAAAGACACCCAAAGCTACTCCGGGATACCGGAGAGGGATCGGGACATCCCTAGGCAATCCAGATTCCACGGCAAACTACGCCACCGCCAAGAAACCTCAACGGAATGGGATCGACCCCGGTGTCCTTTCCCCTACCTAGGAACTAGCGCGCCTGTGGGAGAAATCACGAAGGCTAAAAAGAGGAAGGGCAAAAGGGAGGGGTGAGGAGGAGGAGGAGGAATGGAAAAAGGGGAGGATGGGGAGGATGGGATAGGGGAGGGGAGAATGGGGGGTAATTAGGTTCGGTCTGAGGAAGAAGACCGACAGGGCTAATTCCTCAGACCAAGAGCCTCTTCACCACGCCAAGGAGCCCCCCTTGAAGAGGTGGGGTCCTTCAGTCTTGTCCCCCAGGCTGCAACCCACACCAGCCAGCTAACACCCAGGTACCTACTTGCTAGGTGGATGGGGACAGCAGGTGTAAAGAAACATACCCAGTGTTTCCACTCGGCCAGGGATTGAACCACAGACACTCAGTGTGTGAGGCGAGAGCATTGCCTACCAGGCCATGGGACACCTTAATTAGTTGTATTTTAGGATCAGATTGAAATTTGTTAAGTACTGTGTAGTACCGATATTAAAATACAGTATATTGTACATATACCCATGATGATGAGTTTCGAGTCTTTTCACTCTTGGAGGTCAGCCATGGGTGGGCAAATTACAGAACGGTTGTGTAACTACTGTATACAGTAGATATATCGCATAGCCTATCTTCTGTGGTGTGTATGATAGTGTTTACCTGGAGACCTGGAGAGAGTTCCGGGGGTCAACGCCCCCGCGGCCCGGTCTGTGACCGTATGTAAGCAAGCAAAATTTATTTAAAAAGCAAAAAAAAATATAACTTGTGAAATATCTGGAGAATGTCTAGAGAAAAAAGTGTCTTTATAGTTTCCTCTGTAAATTAATAAAAATATTATGTACAGAAAATTATTCAGGTTTATAGTTTTTCTATCACACTGCTAGAATGATCACTTTCACAGGTAAAACACCAATTTTCCAGCAACACTTGGTCTGGTACCTCTTTTATTTCAGACAAAATTAAAAGACTAGTTTTTTGCCAGACTAGTTTACCAGGCAGCCACAAATGTTGGTGTGTAGTTCATGCTCATTTATAAAATTTACACTGCAGTTTTTGGTGATGATCCCTTGATTTTGAGAGATTCTTAGTGTATTTTGCTAACAGCCCTAGCTATGCCTAAGGTGAATAGTTATACAAGTAACTTGTCAATAGGTAATAGCTATTGACAAGTTAGCTCTTGTTAATAGCTAGTAGCTGTTAACAAGTCAATAGCTAATAGCTATTGAGCTGTCAGGTGAATTAATCAAAGGGCTAAAACAATGTTGCTTTGTGACAAAATAAGAGCTAATAATTTTTTATTTGATACATGAAAAACTACACAGGGAAAGAGCAAAGAACATGAAACAACTTTGCTTGGATAAAATATTTAAAAAGATAGCCAGAAATAATGTGTATCATAGAAATAAGCCTTCATCTAAAAATCCTGTGGCTTCAAGTACCCAGGGTGCCTGCCCTCTAATATCACAAATCAATGATGGAACAGTCATCAACTATGAAGAACAGAGGCACAATACCATGACAGGAACAATACACAAATAATCCACACACAGAAAAAACTTATGATGTTTCAGTCTGACTTGGATTATTAACTAGTCAACTATGAAATGGACAGTAATCCTGACAACCCTCAACTTCCAGAACTTTGTGATAAGCTTTACTGTTCCAGTAAAATTGCAAGATTCACCACTTTGGGAGTGGTATTATTATTATTATGATCAAAAAGAAGCGCTAAGCCACAAGGGCTTTGGGAGTGGTAGTACTGCAGCATTCTTTACAAGTACAGTAATGAATAAACCACTTTCATTATATCAAAGTTTAATTAAGTCTCCAGCAGACCATGACGGGTCAGAGGTGCTATGTTGAATTATTATTATGTTATCACTTGATCTGGCAAAATTGATATTCTGGCAAGGCCTAGGAACCAAGGATGCTGGAAAATCAGTGTTGTACATCTATTATTTTTAATGCTAGGTTTTTAAATCAAGATAAAGTAGAAACAGTGGCTGTCAGTCTGTTACTATATTGTTAATAAAATATAAATGTTTCAATAAGAATACAGTGGTACCCAGAGTTTCAGCCATAATTCATTCCAGAAGGCTGTTCGAGTGCTGTTATTGAACGAATTTGTTCCCATAAGGAATAATGTAAATCAGATTAGTCTGTTTTGTACGAAACTCGTGGTACCACTGTACTTCAGTGTTAATAAAATTTCAATGTACAGTCATTTGTGTAGACTGTAGAGCAATGTAGAGTACTACTGTGCCTTGAAAGTTAACTATAATCTTATGCTGTACTGTACCAGGAAATTGATGTATGTTGGTAAACCAGGTGGTCTGATTTTGGTGGCCACAAATAAAAGCAGTGAAATACAGTAAATAATGCATGGAAACTTTTATTATTGTATGCCAGGATCAAACATGGGGTCAACTTTCCAGGCGTGCCCGACATCATATGATTATGATGCACCGCTGTCTGAGGCAGGAGATCCAACTGAGAAGTATTGGGTTATTAGGAATATTACTCAAAAGGTGACAGTGCAAGGCTTTCTTGTCTTTATTATTACTTTAGTTTATCAGGGTCTTAAAAAATTATTCTTATAAGAAAAAGCAATTAATCAAATGGTCAACTAATTAGACTGAATTAAGTAGCAGTACAGTAACTTCAAAGTGTCTCACCTGTATAAACTGTGCACTAATTAATGAAACTTGGGAGCAAGTTTTTTCACATTCTTTATTACATCTTACCTGGAAGGCAATGTTTGCAGTAATTTCTTTACTATGTGCATATTCTTCCATCAAATTACACAGTATATGTTTTCAAATATTTCTTCCACTTTGTTTGCTGAGTTATCCAGTTTGATCCAAGAAAAAGGATGGTAACTAAAATTCCTTGGACTAAGAGCCTTTTGCTAGCATGAAAACACTGTCCCATCCTCTTAAAAGACACTCATAAATCATCTATTATTACTTCCCACAGTACCTTCCTCTGCCGTCCGGAGATGTGCCACCGGCCTCACCAAAGTACACCTATGGTAATGTACAGTTGTCACCAGTGGGCAATGTACTGCAGATGTCTACACTTCTTCAGTCTCTCACACAACAGTATCCTCTCACTTTTGAGCAACTCAGTGTTGCCAGTGGTCTGGTCTTGTACGAGACCGTCCTGCCATTTAGAATTGTAAGTGTAGCTCACATTTACACTATTCCATGAGTATATATTCAAAACAATAATCAAACAAACTTTTTTTAGGTGGATGTTAAAAAGGTATTGATTAGCTTTGAAAAGATAAAGCTCAATGATTTTCTTCATAAATTACCTGTATTTTGTAACTATGGCATTACTGTTGTGTATGACAACAATTACTGTTGTCATACACAAATACTGTTGTGTATGATAACAATTACTGTTATTATACACATTTACTGTTGTGTATGACAACAATTACTGTTGTCATACACAAATACTGTTGTGTATGATAACAATTACTGTTATTATACACATTTACTATTGTGTATGACAACAATTACTGTTGTCATACACAAATACTGTTGTGTATGATAACAATTACTGTTATTATACACATTTACTGTTATGACAATTACTATTATTATACACATTTACTGTTGTGTATGACAACTATTACTGTTATTATACACATTTACTATTGTGTATGACAACAATTACTGTTGTCATACACAAATACTGTTATGTATGATAACAATTACTGTTATTATACACATTTACTATTGTGTATGACAACAATTACTGTTGTCATACACAAATACTGTTGTGTATGATAACAATTACTGTTATTATACACATTTACTGTTATGACAATTACTATTATTATACACATTTACTGTTGTGTATGACAACTATTACTGTTATTATACATATTTACTATTGTATATGACAACAACTACTCTTGTCATACACAAATACTGTTGTGGGGTTCATTGCATATATATATTGTGATGTTATTTCTTACCTTATTAAAATATAATTTTTTTTTTAAATTCCAACAAGTTTTGTTTATTTAATATTTTTAAATAAAATGAAGATAACATTAATGCTTCCAGTAGTCAGTTGTTATTTTTTTTAAGTAATAGAAATACAGTGGACCCCCAGTTAATGATATTTTTTCACTCCAGAAGTATGTTCAGGTGCCAGTACTGACCGAATTTGTTCCCATAAGGAATATTGTGAAGTAGATTAGTCCATTTCAGACCCCCAAACATACACGTACAAACGCACTTACATAAATACACTTACATAATTGGTCGCATTCGGAGGTGATCGTTATGCGGGGGTCCACTGTACTAAGGTTTCCATCTTCCTAATCTCAAAGTTAGTCTACTTGTATGTAAAAAGTTAGTCTAAACTTTAGGTAAAAAAAATGATCCAATAGAAGAAGCAAAGAGGCAACCAGCAGGCTATATCAATAATGTGAAACAATGTTAACCTTTATTATAAAACCTTACTCAAGGAAAGCTGTATTAAGCTTTGATTAACTTAACTGAGCTCTATTTGATTGAAGCTTTATGCTGTAATTAAATCTTGCACTGTTTCACATTTATGGCACTTTTAGTCTGACATGATCCACTACCAGGTCAGCCATAGGTGTTGTGTAACTTGAAGACTGAAAGAGTGTGATCTGAGTGTGTCTAGAAATGTTGGCTGTCTGCATCCTGGGCTAACTGATTATCCAAACTTCATCCACTCAGACAACTATCTCACATAAGCATCTTCTTGAACAGAGTGACCCAGCTCGCTTAAGCATTAATGAAGTACACGACAGAGGTTACGTGTTTGTGGAGTCTCGGTTTGCTGGTATAGTGTCTCGGGAACAAGAGTTGTATGATCTAGCCCTCTCTGCACTCCCTAACCAGACTATCTCTATTGTTGTGGAGAGTCAAGGGCGAATATGCTACGGTTCACAAATTAATGATTTTAAGGTAAGTAATACTACAGTTTCAGATATATTTGGCATTTATCTTACAAGTGTATTATTTGGCATAAAGAGAAATTAGTGCATTTTTAAAACCATTGCAAGTAATTTAATGTTTTCAAGGGACTGACTACAAATGTAACAATAAATGGTAACACTTTGGAAAACTGGAAAATGGTCCCGATACCACTGAGCAATGTGCCTCGTCTCTCCTCTGCTCTTAAACGACTTAAATTCAAAGTAACGACAAGTGGAATATCTCCACAAGAACTACTGGCAACTCCTCAAGGTGGAATGACTTTCTATGAAGGCTCATTCAATGTACCTGATGATGACTCACACCCACAAGACACATTTCTTCGTCTGGATGGCTGGGGAAAGGTGAGTTACTTATTGCTACAAGTGCTGAAGCAATGATAAAATATAAAAAATTATGCAAGTATACTTAAATATCATGAACACTTTTGTCATGCCATTTTGTTTGAGATACATGAAGACTGACAAATAAGAAAGAGCTTATAAAATATTTAGTTAATTACAACACCAGGGTTACAGATTTAAAGTATAAGTTATAAATACTGTACAGAGGTAAGAATCTGGTGTCTAAGCTGCTAAAATTTGGAAAAAAAAACATAAGATTTTGTTAAAGTAATTACCATAGATTGTGTTCAATGAAAATTGTAATTCTTTTATTAAAAAGTGCTAAACCCATATGGGTGATACAGCATTGGGTGTACAAGGGTAAGAGCTAGTGCAGGTGCAAAATTAATTAATATCACTGTTAATTTGTTAATCAATGAGAGAGTAATTTTAAGATAATCCAAGGTGAGGTGTGACTAGCAAGTTAATTTGGTGAAGTAGAGACTATTCATCTTAATGTGAAACCTTTGTTACTGCTTCAGATGTCTTCACAATACAATTTATTCTTCAACATTTGTATATATACATGTATATATTTTATGAGCTTATTTGTTCTACATTTCAGTTATAGCAATCATGTAACTGTGTGTGATACTATACCTTCATATACACTACCAATAAACCTCTAATATGTGATAAAATCAAGAGTTTAGTTCTTGGAGTAAACTTTTTACAATGTTAAAACATTATTTACAGGGTATAGTGTGGGTGAACGACTTCTGCCTTGGCCGGTACTGGCCAGAGGTTGGCCCTCAGGTGACATTGTACATCCCCAACGGTGTCTTAATGAAAGGCCCCAACACCCTGGTGGTACTAGAGTATGAAGTATCACCCTGTGTGCTCCCTGATTCGTGCTTACTTACTCTTCAAGATAAACATGTAATTAATGGACCCACTCCTGCATAAAAGTTGAAATAAATACAGGTTCCCCTTGAATTATGCGAGGTTACATTCCGATGAACCCATCATGTCGAAAATTAATATGATCTGCTAAATAAGTAAATAAATAACTACTGCCACTCAATAAGTAAATAAACAAATAATTACTGTAAATACATGCATCAGTATTGAAAATTAAAAAAAAATGTATATGAGTCATGGACTTGCCACCTTCCTGCTGGATAATTATCTTAAAGTTTAATCTCCAAAGTAATTGCTGTTGCACCATCGTAAAGTTGAAATGTCATTAAGGGCGCAGTTACTGAGTCTGAGCCTAAATACACCAAAAAATCGAAAAAAATATGGAAAATGAGTTATTCATACAGAAAAATAGCTTAACTCTTTGGCAACACAATGGTACAAGAATCAATGTTCTACAACATTTCTACAAGAAATTATAGTCATTTATATCAGGTATGGTGGCGGCGATGTAGGCCATAATATAGAGAGAGTCCACCAGCAATATTCGATATAAATGAGTTACTCCTCGTCCCCTTCTTCTATTGTTTGGTATGTGAGTGATAGAAAACGGTGTTTTGAAGAGGATAACTGCACTAGAACATCAGTTTACTAAGAAATACACGGAAAAAAACACGATTTCCGTGCAAAAAAAAATTTTTTTTGAGACGGTAGGCCTGCCGACGTTCTAGGCCTATATCTCGGAAGTAACTTATTCACTTATTTCGCTCCATAACTCCATTATTAATGATTGTATTGAAATGATTTTCACAGACAATATAAAACAAAGTGTGTTTGAAATAGAGACGTAAAATTTTTTGGAATATCTCAAATATTTTTGATTTTATGCGGGGTTAAAAGGCAGATATTTTGGCGAATGCCAAAAATTTTGTCAAATGTATTTTTTTTTAATTTGATAATAAGATATATTAGATGAAATGGCTATGTTAAAATGTCATGCTAGTTGTATTCTAACAGTTGGGAATGTCGGAAGTGCCACTCGTAGTGCCAATTTGTCAGGGGATGCTGCCATATATAAAAATTATGTTTATATTTTTTTCTCTGTTGTTTGTTGGCCAATCATACTGAAACTTTGTCACATGCTTCTACATATGCACCTCTAAAAGTACACCAAAAATAAAATAAATCGGTTGAAAAATAAAAAAAAAAAAAAAAAAGTTAGTAACTGCGCCCTTAAGTCGAACCATTGTAAGTAGAGGAGCACCTGTAAGTTGGAGATATGCAACGATATTACGTGGCCCAGCAGAAAAGTTCCTAGATTTTAACATGACTAAAGTATTCAAAATAAGTTGTAGAATGAATTACTGTACAAAAATCTTTGATATTAAAGTATCATATAGTTGACATTATTTTGATAAAACTATATAAATGTGTACTTTTAGAATTGTATGAGAGGAAAAAAACTTAAAGGTTTCTTTGATGTTAATTTTCAAATCTCAAAATGTAATTAAGATCTAGATGACAGTCAGTCTTAATGATCAATTTCTCTATTAATGACTTGCTGGTAGCTACTTGTTCTCTCTGCTAATAACAGGTTACACATTTAAATAGTTCTAAACTGTGCATCATCAATGGAGTGTCTTGTGTCCAAGACACGACCACACGTGTCATTAACAGTACACTAAAAAAATTGGTCATTCAGTTTAGTGTGTAGCAGTATAATAACTGAAGAATATAGTCACAATACCATGACTGGAACAATACACACACAACCCACACTTAGTAGACAAACTTATGATGATTTTTGGTCTAACCTGGACCATTAAATGTGTGACTAAAAATAAAAAATAAAATTTTATTTCTTTGCTAAGGTTATTAGTTAATGGTCCAAGTTGGATTGAAACTTCGTAAGTTTCAGTCTCGTGTGTGCAGGTTATCTGTGTATAACAACACTTATGTCAGAGCACTTGACTAATAAATGCATTACTGTATTAAATTATAGCGAATTACAAAATTGTTTCAGTATTTGTCTTTTAGCAAACGTATGTATTTAAGAATATGTAAAAAAAATTATTTCTAGTAAACTTTTAACCATTTGAGGGTTTTGGCCGTACTAGTACGGCTTACGACCCAGGGTTTTTGACAAACTACTACGCCTAAATTCTAGCGCCCTCAAATCTAGTGGGAGAATGCTGGTAGGCCTGCATATGAAAGAATGGGTCTATGTGGTCAGTGTGCACAGTATAAAAAAATCCTGCAGCACACAGTGCATAATGAGAAAAAAAAACTGACTGTGGTTTTGGAATAAAACAGCGACTTTGCACTGTATTTTCATATGGTATTTATTGGTGTATTCTAGTTTTCTTGGTCTGATTTTATAGAATGGAAGACATATTACAGAAATTGAGATGATTTTGACTGGTTTTGCAATGAAAAGTACCTTGAAATTGAGCTAAAAGTAGCAGAAATGTTTGATTTTTACCAAAGTTCAAAAGTAAACAAATCATGCCAAACGTCCAATACACGTCAACTGATGAGTCTAATATTCTTTCATAAGTGCACTGATATTATTTATACCATTTTTACACTAATGCAGTAGTCTGCATAACAGTAAATCTTCTATTTTTTTGTAAGAATAAAAATTGAAAGTGGAAAGCCAAAGAAATATAAGAGGGGCCTGGGGACGTGACTAATGAACAGAGAACTTCTTATTTTAGTGCCAGGAATATCTTTCTTGTTTATTCTGGACCCTATTCGGAAATTGGCATCTTTTGAAATTTGTGTGAAATTGGCAAAATTGCTAAATTCTGACCACTTTATTGGATAGTTGAAATCGGTAAATGGGTGGTTTCTTGTACTCATTCGATACAAAAAATAGAGTTCTAGTGAAATAGTTATGACTTTTGTCGACTAGTACATTGCAATTGGGCAAAAATAGAGCTCAAAGTGGGCAAAATCGCCAATGCGTAAACATCGTCAAGACCACTAACTTCGTGAGAGCATAATTACGTAAGTTTTTCATCAAATTTCATACTTTTGGTGTCATTATGATCGGGAAAAGATTCTCTATCTTTTAATAAGAAAAATGATTTTTTTTTTTTAAATTTGGCCGACCCTGAGAACAAGTCTCGGAGAGGGCCTGTCGACCCTCAAAGGGTTAAACTGGTATTTGAAAAATATTAGGCTAAATAAACCACCACATAAACCAATTCTTTTTGGCATCTTCCAACATACTTTAGCCACCACTGCAAGTTTAAATTTTTTGCTAATTTAATTTCATTTACTTTTATATATTTAATCTATTTTTTTACGTAAACATGTTGTTTCTGAAACAATATTTAATATTAAGTGCTAAAATTGTTGAGAGTGGAATGGCTGGTGTCTCAAAGATATTGGTGTTCAGTTTGTTGTACTATATGTATACAGTACTTTACTGTACATGTACAGTATTTAATTGAAACATCTTTAGTCTAAACTTTGTCATTGCATTAAACTTGGTAAGATACTTTTCTACTTTTCAATAGAGAGATTTATAACTTTTTCTGTATATTTGCAAAGTTTTACAGATTTATGAAAGATGAATGAAATTCTGTTATTTATAACTTTAGTGTATTGTATACATGTACAGCGGACCCTCGACTAACAATATTAATCCGTTCCAGACAGCTCATTGTTAGATGAAATTATCATTAGCCGAATTAATTTTCCCCATACGAAATAATGGAAATCCAATTAATCCATTCCAGACAGCCAAAAGGATTTTCTTTTTTTCATGAAATATACATTTCTCTACAAAGAAAACAATGAGACATGCACAATAACTATATAAATAACTGTTAAAATGACACTTACCTTTATTGAAGAGTATTGATGAGTGATGAGACACTTTTTCTTGAACACTCTGGGATTTTCAGAGTGATACATGAGTAAAGGCTTCACTTTGCAATCCCCACTACCATTACAACAAAACAAGAAAGTTAACCTGTCTTTCATAGGCTTGTGTCCTGGGAGTGCCTTTTCCTCCTGAGTAATGTAGGTCCTGTTTGGCATTTTCTTCCAGAACAGGCCTATTTCATCACAATTTAACACTTGTTGGGGTTGGAATTTTTCAGCTTCACCATGCCTTATCACACTGTGTATGCCACTACGATTCTTAAATCTCTCAAACCAACCTTTGCTGGCCTTAAATTCACCAATATGAGCACTAGTTCCAGGCATTTTTCTTCTGTTCACCTGGGTGTTAGTCGACTGGTGTAGGTCGCATCCTGGGGGACAAGATTAAGGACCCCAGTGGAAATAAGTTATAGTCCTCGATGACTCACTGACTTTCTTGGGTTATCCTGGGTGGCTAACCCTCTGGGGTTAATTGTTTCTCATTAAGCCACACCAACAACAGTCTCTCCACATCTTCGAGTAGTACAGCTGACGGTGGTGCAGCAACAGCTGACAGTGGTGCAGCAGCAGCTGACCGTGGTACGATAGTATTTCGGTAGTATTTCTCATCCTTTTTACCACAGGGTTGGCACTAGAAGCTTTCTTTGGGTCCATGGTGGCTTATTTAGCAGTTTTTTTTTTTTTCTCAAGTCGGCCGTCTCCCACCGAGGCAGGGTTACCCAAAAAAGAAAGAAAATTCCCAAAAAGAAAATACTTTCATCATTCAACACTTTCACCACACTCGCACATTATCACTGTTTTTGCAGAGGTGCTCAGAATACACAGTTTAGAAGCATACACATATAAAGATACACAACATATCCCTCCAAACTGCCAATATCCCAAACCCCTCCTTTAAAGTGCAGGCACTGTACTTCCCATTTCCAGGACTCAAGTCCGACTATATGAAAATAACCGGTTTCCCTGAATCCCTTCACTAAATATTACCCTGCTCACACTCCAACAGATCATCAGGTCCCAAGTACCATTCGTCTCCATTCACTCCTATCTAACACGCTCACGCACGCTTGCAGTTACAAGCACTAAAAAACAATGGAATACAAAATGTATCGAATGTATGCATGGAACTGGTCACCCTGGCTTGTAAACAATGACGGCAGGGCAGCCGAGGCGCTCAGGCTGGACAGACAGGTTCGGAACGAATCACGGTCGAGTTTCATCATTGGCCGTGCCAAAAATTTTACAAACGCTTTGTTGGGCAAATTTATCGTTAGACGATGCCTTCATTAGTCGAGGGTCCACTATACTGCATTTATTGTATGCATGCATTGTATTTACTGAATACATGTACTGTACTGTATACATGTACTGTATTGTGTATATATATACTGTATTTATTGTATACATGTACTGCATTTATTGTATACATGCATACATTGTGTTTACTGTATACCAGTACTGCATTTGTTTATGTATACATATACTGTATTTATTTTTATTCTTTATATTTGGAAAGGCAGGAGGAATATTGTAAAATAAAAGAATCTTTGCTCAGAATTCTCTTATTGTGACCAAGGAAGGAGGGGTGTTAATGTTGCAGTTTAAAAACTGTAGTGTAAAGCACCCTTCTGGCAAGACAGTGATGGAGTATTATTATAATCAAAAAGAAGCGCTAAGCCACAAGGGCTATACAGCGCTGCAGGGTAGGGAAGGAAGCGAGGGTATTGGATGGCAGAAGGGAGGAGGGATGATCAGTAGGTTACAGAAAACAGCGGGGCAGGGGATAGTACGGGGGTAGAGGGTAGCAAGAGATTGAAGTAGAAAGGGCTGAAGGTATCAGAATTTGTGAAGTAAGTCAGTTGTTGTCAAAAAGTCAATGAGAGAGTCCGGATGAAAGGTGGGTCCATCAGCGAGAAGGGAAGGTAAAGAGAGAGCAGCGGAGCGAAGACGACGACGGAGGTAAATTCTGCGTGCTCGTTGATAAAGTGGGCAGTCCAACAGAATGTGGCTGACTGATAATGGAGCTTGGCAATTCTCACAGAGAGGAGCAGGGCGCCTCTCCATGAGATATCCATGAGTAAGACGAGTATGGCCAATGCGAAGACGGGAGAGAGTAGTCTCCCAACCTCGACACTGGTGATAAGAAGACGGCCAGTAACCTATACTTGGTTTAATAGATTGAAGTTTGTTGCCGAGCATAGTAGACCAACGTTGTTGCCAACGGGTGTGAAGGTGGGAAGATATTGCAGCAAAATAGTCCGTAAATGGAATACCTCTATATGAAACTGGTAGGTCATGTACTGCTGACCGCGCAGCAGTGTCTGCCTGTTCATTGCCCTGTACGTCAACATGACCAGGGACCCAACAAAAAACAATATCTTTATGCTTGGTAAAGATGCGGCGTAGCCAAAGTTGGATACGGAGGACTAAGGGGTGAGGTGTATCAAATTTCTGTATAGCCTGTAAAGCACTAAGGGAGTCTGAGACAACCACAAATGATGACACAGGCATAGATGCAATACGGATAAGTGCTGCAAGGATGGCATACAATTCAGCAGTAAAAATACTAGCCGAAGATAGTAAATGCCCTCGTACGACGCTGTCCGGAAACACTGCTGCGAATCCTACGCCGTCAGAAGACTTAGAGCCATCTGTGTACACAGCAATGGCATGAGAATGAGAGTGAAAGTGGTCAAGAAAAAGAGAGCGGGAAGCGACCGTAGACAGTTGGGCTTTCGAGCAAGGGAGAGAGAAAGAACAGACTCGAACAGCTGGAACTTCCCAGGGGGGTAGGGAAAAGTGAGATGCTACATGAACATAGAAAGGTGGTAATTGAAGAGAAGACAAGAGCGAATGAAGGCGAAGAGAGAAGGAACGGAGTAAACAGGGATGGCGAACAAATAAAGAATGTCTACTAATATCAGTGACCATTCTATAAATGGAAGGATTGCGAAGATCATGAGAGCGTACATAGTAGCGAAGGCAATGGGCATCACGGCGATCGGATAAGGATGGAACGTTCGCTTCTGCATAGAGGCTCTCGAAAGGGGAAGAGCGAAAAGCACCTAGGCATAAACGTAATCCTTGGTGATGAATGGGGTTAAGGCTAGAGAGAGTAGCAGGAGATGCCGCTGAATAGATCTGGTCACCATAATCAAGTTTCGATAAAATGAGGGTGGAATGTAGGCGAAGGAGGGTTCGACGATCAGCTCCCCATGAAAGATGAGCAAGGGTTTTAAGAAGGTTCAGCCGGCTGTGACAAGTTGCCTTCAGAGAGGTAATGTGAGGTTTCCAGGATAACCTACGGTCAAAGAGGAGGCCCAGAAACTTGACTGTATCACGTTCAGGGATACGGGAGCCATAGAGGTACAAAGGATGATCGGAGATGACAGAGCGTCTAGTGAAAGTAATTTGGTGGGTTTTAGTGCTGGAAAATTTAAACCCATGTGTGGTGGCCCAATTGGAAACACGGTCGACTGCATGCTGGAGAGAAACTGTAATGAGGTGACAGTCAGCGCCTGCACAGGCAATAGCGAAGTCATCAACATAGAGTGATGACCAAATATTTGATGGAAGACTAGAGGCCAAATCATTAATAGCAAGGAGAAAAAGTGTTGTGCTCAGAACACATCCCTGGGGGACACCTTCAGCTTGGATAAAGTCCGGGGAGAGCACATTATTAACCCGAACACGGAAATGCCTGTCAGTTAAAAAGTTCTTAAGGAAGGATGGTAGATTGCCTCGAAGGCCTAAGGAGTGGGCTTGGGCTAAAATATTATACCTCCAAGTTGTGTCATATGCCTTCTCAAGGTCAAAAAATATGGCAATAACTGAGTGGTTATTCGCAAAGGCATTACGAACATACGTATCCAAGCGTAGTAAGGGGTCTATGGTAGAACGTCCCTTACGAAAGCCATATTGACGAGTGGAGAGACTGTTGTGTGTCTCTAAATACCACACTAAACGTCTATTTACTAGGCGTTCCATCACTTTGCAAACTGCACTGGTAAGAGCAATGGGACGATAGTGGGAGGCTTCATGTCCCGTAGTGCCTGGTTTGCGGAAAGGGAGAACAATGGCGGATTTCCACAGCTGTGGAAGAACTCCTTGTGACCAAATAAGATTGTAAAGGCGTAATAGGACTGCAAGGGCTGACTGATGTAAATGTTGTAGCATACGAATATGAATGTCGTCGGGCCCAGCTGCCGATGATCGGCAAGCTGAGAGTGTTGCCTCCAGTTCTTGAAGTGTAAAAGGCACATTATACTGTTCTTCTCTGAGAGAAGAAAAGTCCAAGGGTGCTAACTCTCTGGCAGACTTTGAGGAAAGAAATGAGGGGCATAGATGGAGTCCCTGAGAAATATGGACCAGATGATTGCCAATTTCATTGGCAACATCTAGTGGGTTTGCTATATCAACACCGGCAACCCGCAGAACAGGAGCCGGGTCAGGAGAATATTTACCACTCAGTTTTCGTACTTTTTTCCAGACTGCACTCATAGAGGAAGCAGAGGTGATGGTGGAGACATAATCTCGCCAGCAAGTGCGTTTAGCGTCACGGATGACACGGCGAGCGATCGCACGCTTCTGCTTAAAATCAAGAAGTCTCTCTGTGGTTCTATTGTACCGGTACCTGCCCCATGCAGCGCGTTTCAAACGTACTGCACGAGCACAAGCAGGAGACCACCAAGGCACGCATTTCTGAGAATGCCTGCCCGAAGTGTGGGGTATACAATTAGAAGCTGCGGTTAAAACGGAGGACGAGAAGAGGTGTAAAAGCTCATCGATGGAGGATGAAGAAGGAACCTCTCTAAAAACAGTTAGGTGTGAGTAAAGGTTCCAATTTGCCTGATCAAATTGCCAGCGTGGGATGCGAAGAGGTGGTGAATATGAAGGGGAAGTAAGAATGATTGGGAAATGATCGCTGTCATGTAAGTCCGGGAGAACAGACCAAGTGAAGTCTAATGCGGCGGAGGAAGAGCAGACTGAGAGATCGATGCAAGAGAGAGTGTGAGTCCGAGGATCGAAATGGGTGTGAATACCTGTATTTAAAACATGGAGGGGGTGGGTGGCAAGAAAAGCCTCTAACTGAATGCCACGGGAATCACAGTGAGACCCCCCCCCCAGAGGAAATGGTGGGCATTAAAATCGCCAAGTAACAGAATCGGTGGCGGTAATGACGAAACAAGAAAGGCAATATCCGGAATAGATAATGCCCAAGAAGGAGAGAGATATAAAGAACAGAGCGTATACCACCTATGCAAGTGGATACGGGCTGCTGTGTAATGCAGCAAAGTACGAACAAATAGCTGATGGTACGGAATATCAGTGCGTAGGAGAAGGGCACTTTCATTAAAGGTCCCATCAGGAAAAGGATCTGAAGAATACAATAAATTATAGCCTGAGATGGGAGAGATAACAGCAGAGTGTAATTTTGGTTCCTGTAAGCAAACACCAACAGGGGAAAACTGGGAGAGTAACATCTGAAGCTCACCCTGATTACCCCTGAGGCCACGTATATTCCACTGTAAATAGGCCATGTTTGGCAATGATAAAGATACCTGAAATCCGCAGGTAAGGGGTCCTACGGACTAGAGGGGTTAGAAAAGTCCACATGCGGAGGCAGTGGAAAACGTTCAAGCAGTGAAGGAATGGTGCGCTGTGAAGAAAGGAGTTGTGCAGATGGAGCAGAGGAGAGAGAAGGAACGGAGGGTGGATCAGTGTCCATTGATGGTTTGGTCTCTGCAATATATTCAGAGATTGCTTCAAGTGTTTCGGAATTCAGAGACGTCGTATGGGAGACAATATTGGAAATGGTAGGGGGAGGGTGAGTAAAGATTGGAACTGTAATGGACTGTACCAAGGTAGGGGGGGGCGAAAGGGTGGAGGGAACTGGAGAAGCGTGGAAGGGGACAGAAGAGGCAGAAACCTGGGAGGTGGCAGAAGAGGAAGAAACTTGGGAGGGAACAGGGGAGGAAGGTACAGTACGAGGAGGAGGGTGAACCTCTACACTTGTAACAGAGCCAGTGAGAGGGGAAGAACCAGGTACAGAGACAGGGAAGGTAAAATGAGGAGGTGGAAGATGGGTAGGAGGTGTTAACGGACCTTTTTTTGACTTTTGAGAAGTAGAGGGACGATTAGGAGGAGGTGTCATACGAGATCTCGTCGCTACTGAGGCTTGTGAGGGAGAACACGAAGAAGCGAGATCAGACTGAGGCATTGAAGTAGGGACGTCGGAGCCTAGGACAGCAAAAGAATTAGATACAGGAGTGACTATGGGAGAGGTAACCACAGAGGTGGTTGCAGAAGATGGGATCCCAGAAGTGGGGGGACGTTTTGAAACACGGGAATAAGAAACACGAGGTAGTCTCCCTTGGAGGCGGAGATGAGAAACTGCCATGGCATAAGGGAGACCTTCTGCCTCTTTGAGGTAACGGATTTCCCGCTCGTTTAAGTAGACTTGACAACGGCGAGAGTACGAAGGGTGAGCCTCATGACAATTAAGGCAAGAGGGAGGTCGATTGCAAGACGTATTAGAATGGTCATCGGCACCACAGACCGGGCATTCGGCGATAGATCTGCAATATTTCGCTGGATGGCCAAATCGCCAGCAATTTCTACACTGTTGCGGTGTAGGGATCACCTTTCGAACTTGTAACCGATGTCCTGCTACATAAACTGAGGATGGGAGTTCACGGCTGTCAAAAGTTAAACGAGCCACATTGCTAGGGTATCGTCTCCGCCCGCGGGCAGGAAGAACATAAGTGTCTACCTTGAGGATTGGGAGATCTTGGAGTTCCAGCTGTTCAAGAATGTCAGTGCCACATGTCTGGAAATTTTGTTGAACTATGGTATGGGGCAGAATGACGGTACCACTACAAGAATTGAGAGAATGATGTTTTTCAATAGTGACAGGAACAGTATCGATATGGGAAAGACGAGAAAGCTCATGAGCCTGGGTAGCATTCTGTACGGTGATGATGCGCGTACCGCTCTTAAGAGCATGAAAAGAAATATCTTTACCAACATGGCGTAGGAGTGCCTTGCCAATACTGTGGTCAGAAAGATAGGCAGTAGAGGAAGTCGGTTGTAAAGTGAAGAATTTAGTCCATTGTGCAGTCTGAAACTGAGCATGGAAAGGTAGTGAAGGATGTGTCGATCTTTTCTGAGAAGAACGAGAAGGTGGAGAAGTATCATCAGCAGGTAATTGTCGTTGGCGTTTAGGCGTGGGACCAGAGTTGGTCCGACGTGGAACGGGCCGGCGATTCGAAAATTGCCGCACCGTAGAGGGAGAGGCCGGAAGCATAGTCAGAGGAGAGCGAAGGTCAGATAAATCGAAGGAGTCAGTCGAGGCCTCAGTACCTGAAGCGGGTGAGGAAACAGCACCGGCAAGAGGTACAGAGGCATGAGGAGTGTCCGAAGAGTGGTCCAAAGACGAGGCGGGGTCAGAACGGGGTGTGGTATCAAGAAGGGGCCCGGGGGTAGCAGGTTCATGGACTAGGGCTGCCATGGTTAGGTTACTTCTTTCTTTTTGTTTTTAAGAAAAAAAGAAAGAAGAAAAGAAAATAAAAATAAAAAAAAGAATAAAAAAAGGGGGGACCGGGGAGGGATAGTTCCTAGGAGGAATGAAAGGGCCAGAAGTCTCCCTCCACAAGTAGTGTAGATGCAGCATGGAACCCGTGCCATACCCTACCCATCATGTCAGTAAACCGGCAATCCGGGATAGCAACCTCACATCTGCCGAGCTACCTCGGCGGACAAAAGAGAGGGTGGCCGGAAATCTGCCACAAAGCATACCTCCATCGGCCACCACCCCCGGAATCTAAAAGGTGGCTTCCAGAGATACACCCGTCGCCCGAGAGACACCCAAAGCCATCCTCAGGGATACCGGAGAGGGATCGGGACATTCCCAGGCAATCCAGATTCCAAGGCAAACTATGCCACCGCCAAGAACCTCAATGGAATGGGATGGACCCCAGTACCCTTTCCCCTACCTAGGAACTAGCGTGCCTGTGGGAAAAAAAAAATCCCAAAGGTCAAAATGGAAGGGCAAAAGGGAGGGGTGGGGAGGAGGAGGAGGAAAGGAAAAAGGGGAGGATGGGGAGGATGGGATAGGGAACGGGGGATTGGGGGGTAATTAGGTTCGGTCTGAGGAAGGAGACCGACAGGTCTAATTCCTCAGACCAAGAGCCTCTTCACCACGCCAAGGAGCCCCCCTTGAAGAGGAAAATAACACTACAACAGTAACAATAACAAATAATAGGCAAGCTCATATATCATTAAAATACAAAGAACAATGAAAAATATAACTGCACCTATTGGCACTTGTTGCATTTCTTCTGAATCTTCAAGTTTATTAAAAGAGAGAAAACAATAGTGTATGCGAGATGAACACAAAGGTGAGAATATAGGTTTATAACCCTAGAATGTGGTATCTAGGTGCAGTGGAGACCCTGAGCTGCAGAGAAGTACCTAAATAAAACCTTCAAGGAAAATACTGACTTCTCTCTTTGAGGCTATTTTAAATATTCTACTTCTCCTACCCTCCATTTTTATAAATACTGTAAATATATATATTTTATTGTGCAAATTGGACAAGTTAAAAGATATCATAATAGTACAAAGATGTAATTGGTATAAGAAATACAAAGTACTATTGTATAGTTAGTAAAGTACATACAAGTTAGTTTTTGTGCTGCACAACCAAATTATATTAACACTACAGCATGTTCATAATGTGCTAAAAGCCCATTTGGGTTATAAAGTGCCATAAGGCAAAAGAGGCTAGTAGAAATAATGATGTAACTACTTGGACTAAAGAGAACAATTAAGATTAGTAAAGATTGTGCAGGGAGTGTGTGCATGTGGTGTAGGGAAGGGGTTGTTGAGAGAGCAGGCAGGCAGTGTGAGGGTATCAGGACACAAGCACTATAGTATCATACACAACTGATGCAACTCTTTACCATGAATGCACAAATATGCAATTTATCACTGCAGTATAATTTTTTCTAAACAGTATAGTAGTATGCCTGTAAAAATACGTTTATATACCCATGTTCGTACTGTCAAACAACTGGAAGAAATAAAATATGCAAAATAACACATCTACTTAATGTCATACAACTATTATCAAGATACATCTGTACATAAATATTTTTATGGCTTTCATAAGAATATCTGAAACTTGTGATTGTGGGCAATGTACAGTAGGTCCTGCTTATGATGACCTGCATACAATATGGACACTTTAAAACCAACTATTATCAGCATACATTTGCCTTTATGTACCCGGCATTATTACAGTATTTACAGGCTTGAAAATATCCCTTCTACACTCTACCAGGGTCTACAACCTGTGGCCATGAATACATATAGCCCTTCTAAGAAATGGATGTGGACTTCACATGAAATTATGAATTCACTTTTTCAGCAGATTCCACACTGCACAGTGTCAACAACACTGTGTGGCCTCATCACACATTTTTGACCATTCAATGTGGCCATTTGTGTAGGAAGGTTGAGGACCAATGCTGTATACTATACTCTATACTGTCACCATGGCTGTTTAAAATATTTATATATGGGGTTGTACAAAAGTGAACACTAAGGCATTAGGATAAGTGTGGAATAGAGAGTTGTGAATCTGCTTCAGAGTGGTGTCACGGTTACTGTTTGCTGAAGATATGGTTCTTTTGGAGGATTCAGAGGAGAAAGATTGCTTCTGTGCAGAGATGTTGCTGTACTCTGCAACACTATGGTTAATGCCACATGCTCATAAAAAAACAAAAATGTCCTACATGTTAAGACACCAACTTAAGAATATTATCAAGTAGCAAAATATTTGGTATATTTAGTTGAAAAAATAAGTGAAAATAGACAGAGAATATAATATCAGAATATATATCTGTAGTTTACAACACAGTGTTTATAGAAAACAACTTTCAAGTTCTGAACTATCATGTTGTAAAATATTTCAGGAGCACATTAACATTAAGTGGGGATCCTACTGAATGCCCTTTCTAGTAATATACATGTAAAAAAATACTAAGTAAATATAATGTTATCACGTGCTGAAAATTCACAATGAAGTTATGCCAATATTTCAATGGAATGATCAGAATATGACTGTTGTGGACTAACCAGCCCACTGTTTTAGTTCTGCACCAGAATACTGGTTGGCAATATGTTATGACCCTCTGTGGTGAAGTGGTAATGCTAGACTGCAGGTTTTAAATATGAACACATTACTGAGGAATTGTCTATGATGTCAGTGAACAACATCGATGTAGGGTTTCTTATGCGTGCTGAAGAAATTATCAAGCCCAGGACCTTGTTTGTTCAGAATATATTTTTGGAACTCTGATACAGTTTGTATGTGATAATTTCAATATTATATTTATGTAAGATTATGCAAGATTTCAGGTGCGTCTTGCTACTTCTACTTACACTTAGGTCACACTACATACATGTACAGCATATATATACACACACCCCTCTGGAGTTTCTGCTATTTTCTTTCTAGTTTCTTGTTCTTGTTTATTTCCTCTTATATCATGGGAAGTGGAACAGAATTCTTCCTCAATGGTATCGCGTATTTATGGCTAAAATGCCTGGGGCAAGGGGCTAGTAACCCCACTTCTCTTGTATAAATTACTAAATTTAAAAGAAAACTTTCGTTTTCTTTTGGGCCATCCTGCCTCAGTAGGAAACAACCAGTTGTTGAAAAAAACAAAAAAATTTGCACAAACAATAAAAATATTACAATTTTAATACAATATTTCTAAGTCAGCAGGGCATCATGTGATGTCTGTGGAATGGGAGATAATCAGGTTTCATCAAGGAAAAGAGTAACTCAAGTTCTTTGGATGAAGGGCCCAGTCTGCCAGCATATTTTCATTTACATCAAATCTATTAAATAAACTACCAACTTGTCTTTGCAAGACAGCTGCATCTCCTGTCTTTCAAGACAAGCCTGTGAAGCCTTCTTGGTAACACTTGCTATTGCTTAAATATGTTCCAACCAAAGTTTTAACAAGTAAACAACGGCCTCACTGGTTTGCTGTTGTTATAATGTAGTATCAAGATGATATGCCAGTAATATCTGCCTAAGGGAGCTCATATGAGTTGCTACAGCATAGCACTGTAGGTATTATGAATTTTGATAGGCATAGCCCATCAAGTCTAAAATCTTGGCTTAAGATTTGCTTTTTTACTTAGCCTACAAAGATTTAAATGTCATGTAAATTTACACCATTTTGATGTAGCAAATCTAAGTCAGGGAATTCAGAGTAGGTTGATACACAGGTACCCCCATCTCTCAGAAATACTAAGACCCTTACCACTGGCATCAACAACCCTCTCATTAGCATCAAAGACACCTGCAAGAATCAAGAACCCCTCACTGTAATCAAGAGAACACCTTCACTGGAATCAAGAACCCTCACCAGAATCAAGAGCCCATTCAAGCAAGACCAAGTATTCACCAGAATCAGAACCTGCTCTCACCAGATCAAGAACCCTCTCAATGACATGAGATGGCTTCCTTGAAGGGTATTATTAGTGTGTGTGTGTATTATTATTATTATTATAATCTCCTGCAGTATCATGGATGCACCACAGGAGTTGCAATCACATGAGTGTGAAGACAAATGCCATACCAGCAGTGAAGCCTGAATATAGCCAATTGCTAAAATCACCCTTATAAAGTTCACTGAAAGATATAATATTAAGTTACTATATTCACACATCTTCTAGTGTTTTTAACCTACGAGTTTCTCTTGTAAAATTTTCACAGTGCTCTTTGTATTTAAAATATATTAGATGAAATAAATGAGAAAGATTGTGGCATCATGTGCAAGAACTTGAAGGCAGTAATAAGGTGATGTAATTGGCTATTCACAAAGTCATCCAGGTGATACTGTAATTTTTGGTTTAGTAAGATGTTTGGGCTCTTAACACAATACTGCACTTTGTATGACCCATACAAGTTTAGCACTTAGTTTTTAATATGATTATTATTTTTATTATCACTGCTTGATTCCCACAGGGCAGGAGTGGCCCGAAAAAAGAAAAACTTTCACCATCATTCCACTCCATCACTGTCTTGCCAGAAGGGTGCTTTACACTACAGTTTTTAAGCTGCAACATTAACACCCCTCCTTCAGAGTGCAGGCACTGTACTTCCATCTCCAGGACTCAAGTCGGCCTGCCCGATTCCTGAATCCTTCCATAAATGTACTTTGCTCCACACTCCAGCAGCACATCAAGTATTAAAACCATTTGTCTCCATTCCTCCTATCAAACACGCTCACATGCCTGCACAGTCCATTTACTTTAACCTCCTTGCCCCTCCTCCAACCTTTCCTAGGCTGACCCCTACCCGCCTTCCCCTTCCACAGAACTGATACCTCTTGAAGTCATTCTGTTTGGCTCCATTCTCTACATGTCTGAGACCACCTCCAATAACCTTCCTCAGCCCTCCTGGACAACAGTTTTGGTAATCCCCCTTTTTCTCCTAGCTTCAAACTACGAATTCTCTGCATTATGTCCCACCACATTGCCCTCAGACACCTTGACATCTCCACTGCCTCCAGCCTTCTCCTCGCTGCAACATTCATCACCATACTTACACCCATATAACAGTGTTGGTAAAACTATACTCACTTGTTCCATGCCTCCAAGGACAAAGTTCTTTGTCTCCACAGACTCCTAAGTGCACAGCTCGCATAAATAGTCCCAAGCGTGTGTAGTGGACCCCGGATTACTCGATTTTAATCCGTGCAAGAGGAGTAATTGTTATCTTGAAATAATCGTTATGTGGACGTTTTCCCCATAGAAATAATGGAAGTAAAATTAATCCAGTGCAAGACACCAAAAGTATGAAAAAATTTTTTTACCACATGGAAATGTTAATTTTAATACAAACTGAGAAAAGGCATGCTGCCATGACACTTACTTTATTGAAGATCTGGTGATGATTGATGGGATGGGAGGAGAGTGACATTATCTTCTTACTGTTTAGAGAATCCCCTTCCATTAGGACTTGAGTAGCAAGTCAGCACCGAGGTCACTTCCTTCTTCTTTTAATGCCACTAGGACCAGCAGAGAGTCACTGGACCTCTGTCGCACAACAAATCTGTCCATAGAGCTCTGTACCTCCGTTCCTTCTGATTTGTCTAAAATGAGCCACAACATTGTCATTGAAATAGTCTGTACGACACCTTAGCTGTGTCAGGGTGATTTTCATCCATAAAGGTTGCAGTTCAACCCACTGTGCACACATTTTCCTTAATTTTTGAAGTAGGCACAATGGATTTACACAACTGGCATAGGCTTCTCAGGAGTTAGCCCCAAACCCTTAAATCTTTCTTAATTTCCATACTAAGTTATGCCCTTTTACAGGGTTGGCGCCGACTTTCTTGGGGCCCATGGTCACTTATTTTCAGAAACAGCACGAAAACACTGTAATAATCACGAAATATTCGATTGTATGCTTGGATGTTACGCGGAGGCTGGCTGGTAAACAATGCTGTGGAACACTATGAAGAAAGCGTCTCGGAAGAAAATCGGTAGCGGGTTTTTAAGCGGTATGAGGCAAAATTTTTGCAATTAAAGTAAGCGTTATGCGGAAATAATGGCTATGCTTTGATGCTGTCGTTATCAGGGTCCACTGTATATCGTTTTACAACATCTGAAGTATGTAAAAATGTAGATCTTCTTTTGTTTTACATTTGAAAATGTGTAAAAAAAGTAGATCTACTTTTGTAGCACTAGAATATGAACGTCAATCTCTTTGGACCGTTTGAGTTATGCAGTGAGAACGTCAGTTTTAGTATAATATTAATACAGTCGAACCTCTGTGTTTGGAATTTATACATATTTAGCCACTTATTAAATGCGTTTTTCATAAAATTTCTCCAAAAATACACCCTGCATCCTATAAACTGAAGGTCAGTGGCAGGCTATAAGTTTGGGGTGTGGGATGGGTTTATGTATCTCAATTCGTTGATGCGAGTCACTGAAACTAAAACCAAGTCTTATATTTCATGAGAAATACAGTGATTAGTTCCTCATGAGTGTTCTAATGATAAATTTTCTTTACTAATGGATAATTCACCATAGGAAAATAATGTAAATTGGATTAATTCTTTCCAGACCCCAAAGTTACTCTTCACAAACTATTTTTAAGTTTACCTGGAGTTTACCTGGAGAGAGTTTAGAGTCCTTGTATTAGTCTGTGACCAGGTTAATTAATTTTGTAAAATAACATGTACAAGCAAGAAATTAAAGCATAGACTATATTATTTTTATAATGAAAATATGGTAGATATTAACATGCCATATTCCTTGGCTAAATTCAACAAGACATTTCATTTTCCTGTTTTGAAATAAGTTTCACTTTCAGTTCAATGAGTGGTTCTTACAAATTCATTTTACAGCATTCAGTTCACGAACATGATCACTTATTTTCAATAATAAAATAAAATAACACAAAGTTATGCAAATTATTATTATAATCAAAAAAGAAGTGCTAAACCACAAGGGCCATACAGCACTGCAGGGCAGGAAGAGGCGAGGTATCAGGTGGCAAAGGAGAGGGATGATAGTAGGTTATGGAGGACAGCGGGCAAGGATAGTGCGGGGGTAGAAGGTAGCAAGGATTGAGGTAGAAAGGGCTGTGGGGGAGTGCTAAAGGCATCATCATCAGGTTGTGGAGTAAATCAGTTGTCAAAAAGTAAATAGAGAGTCCAGATTAAGGAGGGTTCAGTCAGCAAGAAGGGCGTAAAGCGAGCAGCAGGCGGAGGCGACATTGGGTAATTCTGCGTGCTCGTTGATTGAGTGGGCAGTCTAACAGAATGTGGCTGAATGCTGGAACATGACAATTCTCACAGGAAGACAGGTGCCTCTCATGCAGGATACCTGTAATTAAGATGAGTGTGGCCAATGCGAGAAGATGGGAAAGTAGTCTCCCAACCTCGACACTGATGACAAGAGAAGGCGGCCAGTAACCTAGACTTGGTTTAATAGAATGAAGTTTGTTATTGAGCAGATCAGACAAACATTGCCAGCGGGTGTGAAGGTGGGTAGCAATTACAGCAAAATAGTCCGTGAATGGAACACCTCTATATGAAACTGGAAGGTGAAATTGTACTGCTGACCTGCAGCAATGTCTGCCTGTTCATTTGCCCTATCGTCAACATGACCAGAGACCCAACAAAAAATATCTTTATAGCGGTAGAGATCTGGCACAGCAAAAATGGATATGAAGAAACTAGGGATAAGGTGTATCAAATTTTTGTATATCCTGTAAAGCTAAAGGAGTCTGAAACAACCACAGATGAGTGACACAGGCATAGATGCAATATGGATAAGTGCTACAAGAATGGTGCTAATTCAGTAAAATGCTAGCTGAGAATAGTAAATGCCCACGCATGACACTGTCCGGAAACACTGCTCGCGAATCTGGTGCTGTCAGAAGACTTAGAGCCATCTGTGTATGCAGCAATGGCATGAGAATGAGAGCGGAGAAGTGAGTCAAGAAAAAGCGGGAGGCTTCTACACATAGGCAGTTTAAGGTTTCGCGCAAGAGTGTGAAAAGAATGCACTCGAACGGCTGGAACTTCCCAGGAGCCAGGAAAAGTAAGATGTATGAACATAGAAGGTGGTAACTGAAGGGAAGACAAGAGCGAATGGAGGTGAAGAAAAGGGATGAATTAAACAGGAAGTAGCGAGCAAATAAACAATGTCTACTAACATCAGTGACTATTCTATATATATGGAAGGTTATAGGGAATCCACGGAGCAAACATGAAGTAGCCCGAGCAATGGGCATCAAGCGATAGGACAGGATGAATATTAGCTGCAGCATGAAGAGTCTCAACAGGGAAGGCGAAAAACGCAAAGTTATGAAAAAATCTTTCTTCTTCTTTCAACATACAATACGTATCCCACCGAGGTGAGGTGGCCAAAGAAAAAACTGAAGTTTCTCCTTTTAAATTTAGTAATATATACAGGAAAGTTACTAGCCCCTTGCTCCCGGCACATTTTGATAGCCTCTTCGACATGCATGGCTTATGAGGGAAGAATTCTGTTCCACTTCCCCATGGAGATAAGAGAAATAAACAGAACAGTTGAAAATGAAGAAAAACCCAGAGGAGTGTGTATATATATGCTTGTACATGTATGTGTAGTGTGACCTAAGTGTAGTAGAAGTAGCCAAGACTTGCCTGTTTTTGTTTTTTCAACAAGTCAGGCCGTCTCCCACCCGAGGCAGAATTGACCCAAAAAAAGAAAAAAATCCCCAAAAAGAAAATACTTTCATCATCATTCAACACTTTCACCACTCACATTATCCTGCTTTTGCAGAGAGTGCTCCAGAATATAACAGTTTAGAAGCATATCATTATAGAGATACACAACATATCCCTCCAAACTCCAATATCCCAAACCCCTCCTTTAAAGTGCAGGCATTGTACTTCCATTTCAGGACTCAAGTCGACTATATAGAAAATAACGGTTCCTGAATCCTTCACTAAATATTACCTGCTCACTCCAACAGATCGTCAGGTCCCAGAAAGTATCATTCGTCTCCATTCCTCTATCTATGCGCTCATGCCTGCTTGCTGGAAATTCAAGCATATTTATGAGACAGACAAAGGCACCAGCAATCCCTGCCATCATGTAAAAACAATTACAGGCTTTTAGTTTTACTCTCACTTGGCGAGACAGTAGTACCTCCCTGTGGACGGTTGCTGTTTACCAACCTACTGCAAAAAAAAAAAAAAAAAAAAAAAAAAAAAAAAAAAAAGTTAAGTAGTTTTTCCGAATATTGGTATATTTTTCTTTAATTTTTTCGTACTGGTTTTATGAAAAAAAGGTGCATCTAATACGAGGTTCAACTTTTAAAAAATTTAAAAATACTATAGAAAAAAAATAAAGAAGAAAAAATAAAACAAATTTAAAGCTTGATGAATGGTTTTAAAAAACCCACAAGTTGAATGAGACATATCAGCTTTGGGGGAATCTTTTTAAAAAGCTTTTTCCCCCGTGGTTTATTGATCAATTAAAAGAGGCGTAATTGGGAGGTTAGTTCAGTCCTCACCCGAGTGTTATTTGTCCATCAATTGATGGACTGTGGAAATTCCTGAATAAAGACCATATGCTGCCGTGTCTCAATCTTTTAATTTAAAATGACAAAATAAATAAAAAATTGTTTTTCGTTGCGTTCTGATTGGTGTCACAAGTTATATAAAACTTCAGAAAACAAATTTAATTTCCCAAGAATAATACAATGATATAATGATCAGTCTAATATTTTTTAACTAATATTTTTCCCCCTTTTTTGGGGGAAATTAATGAGTATACCAATTATACATTAAAAAAGGCTAATAAAACACTATCACAGTTAAATCATTTGGGTTACTATCCAGTGTTACTAACAACTTCTTAAAAAAATAAAGAACATTTATATATAATCTTAAGCATGTTTCAAAATAATACAATACAAAATTACCCCCTTTAAAAAATTATGTATTTTTCAATATATGCATTAAGAAGGGTCACTTTGATATGGAAAAAGAACATATTTTGGACAGTAAATAAAAAATTTGGTAAAGTGGACATAAAATTATTTCTGAAAGAGATAGGATAACAGAAAGTGGATTGAAGATGAACAAGGAGAGTTTAGGAAAGGGGGGATGTGGAAGTGTTTACAATGACATATAAGTGAACAATAATTAGATAAACTCTTTTTGCATTTTTTGAATTTGAAAAGGCAGGGTGGGATGTTTTCAGTCCTGGTGGGGGAAGCATAGTGCCACTCGAAGGAATGAATGCTGCTGTTTGGAGGTCTGGTTGTGATGTCTGTACACTTCAAAGAAAATGATTTAAATGTTTCCCTATTTTTTTCCCCCTGTTTGGAGACACCTGATGTGTAAAAGAAAAATATATACATCTGTACTCTAATGATACACAGGTAATTAAAGCAACCATAATATTTGCAGTTACGCTCATGGTAAATTCTTATCCATTTTTTTAAAGATTAGAATGTATAAACACCAAGGAGGACTGTTTAGAAATCTAGCCATTTCCCCTTTAAATAGTATTAGAAGAATCAAGAAAACAGAAAAACATTTATTAAAAATACACAATGTTTCAGTCACATGTAGTGAACTTTCTTAAGTGAATCAGGTCACTTGAGAAAGTTCATTTTATGAGGGAAATTGTGTGTTTTTATAATAAGAGAAGGTGTCACCCCCAACCTGGTGTGATCAGGGGAGTGTCCCTCAACCTGGTGTGATCAGGAGGTGTCCCTCAACCTGGTGTGATCAGGAGGTGTCACCTCACCTGGTGTGATCAGAGAGGGTGTCACCCTCAACCTGGTATGATCGAGAGGTGTCACCCCCAACCTGGTATGATCAGAAGGGGTCACCCTCAACCTGGTATGATCAGAGAGGTGTCACCCTCAGCCTGGGTATGATCAGAAGTTTTCACCTCAACCTGGTATGATCGGAGTGTCACCCTCACCTGGTATGATCAGAGAGGTGTCACCCTCAACCTGGTATGATCAGAGAGGTGTCCCTCACCGTGTGATCAGAGGTGTCACCCTCAACCTGGTGTGATCAGAGAGTGTCACCCTCACCTGGTGTGATCAGAGTGTCACCCCCCCTGGTGTGATCAGAGAGGGGTCACCCCCAGCCTGGTATGATCAGAGAGGTGTCACCCCCACCTGGGGGTGATCAGAGTTCACCCTCAACCTGGTGTGATCAGAGGTGTCACCTCAACCTGGTGTGATCGAGAACATCGTTCTGAGTTATGAAGAAACAGTCCAAATATGGCTGGAATAACGGCTTAATTCACAGTTATCATGGAAACTTCAGTTAAGTTTTGGTCCATCATGAACCATGATCAGTACAAATGATAAATGGAAACCATCACAGTTTCACTCTCTCTAAATTGTAGGTAATTTGTGAAGGTTATCATATGGCATTGTAATTTTGTAATTACCTGGGCGGGATGTAACCAAATTATTATAACTGTGTAATTGGCATATTTGGAGAAGGTAATCTTTAGTAAATTTATGCACTGTTTGTGCAAAAAAATGAAAAATAATGGGCCCACACAACATATGAAGCTAAAAGATATTTCCACAAAAAAATGTGATTCACTTCATGTTTGTAGGAGAGTTTGTAGAAGCAATAAACAGCTCGAACAGACTTATAAAGTAGATCACAGTATAAATAATTTCAAATTAATTTTTTGTAAAAAATCACACACTCAACATTTCATATACATTTCCCAACATTTAAATAGTCTCTAAACTTTATATTAAATAATGTCTTAACATTTACATTAAATATCTAAACATTTATATTAACACATGCATTTATTATAAAAAACTCTTAAGAACTTACATCCAAAATATAAACAAAAAAAAAATTTCTCTCTTATATGGTGTGTCACAAGGAAGGGAATGCACACAGACTCCATCCCTCCGATGGTGTGTTCCAGCCTGTACCAACGGAAAGACAGATACTCCAACCCTCGTGCAATCACTCCTTGTACTGTTCCTTTCTCAGTATCATGGTATCCCAAAACTGCCCATACAGAACCATCAGCACAATGCTGAAACTACACACTTCCACTACCCCCAGCCCGGGTTTCCTTCAGGGAAGAGGGAACACTTTGTTCTACGGTAAAGTGAACCCCGGTCGAGCCCCCCCACAGACCAGGCACGGCACTAACTACAAGTGGTGACCTGAATCAACGTGACCATTGTACACCCTGTAAATATATAATTATAACATTCAACAATATATACTACTCTCAGTCGGAAAACATCAAACTGCATTAGTCTAAAGATATACTGATACAGTACTATCCCAAATTAATAGATTTTAAAATTCCGTTCTATACTTAGGGTTATAATCCGATGTGTATTCTAATCCTTCTAAAAAAAAAAAAAAATAATCTGTACTGTTTTTCATGAAAAGGCAACTGCTCTTAACAAGAAATGTATCATTTTTTTACTTTAGTCTAATTAAATGACACAAAATAAAAACTACTAATATAAAAGTACAGTGCCAAAAGGGGTAATGAGTACCCATCACACACAAATTGCAATACAATCACAAAACAGGAGATCACAAAATGCAAAAAACCCACAACGAAAAAACTAGTAAAATTCCAAGTGCTTTCATGATTTTCACTACTTTCACTATGTTATTATCCATATCCATATTGAATACATCCCATATGTATACATATATGTGTATACACATGCAAATTTTCTAATTTGGATGTCGACTAAAGTACCATCATACAGGTGTACATCACAAAGTGCTAACCTGGGAGTTTCGGGACACCAAGCCTCAGATGTGCCTGGCCATCTTTACTAACTGCCCACCCCCACAGCCACACACAAAATGGGAAAACATGACTGGGACCTCCGTTAGACAGGTTATTTTTCCCGGTTATTTGTGGCATAACAAGGACTTTTCCCCCGGTGGGAATCCGCCCACAGGAGGCTTGGAATTTGGCCCGTTTGAGGAAAGTGTAACTAAATTTTTATGTTCTTTAAAATTTTAAAATTTTAGACCTTGCAAAACCTTAATAGGGGGAAATGTTGAATTGTGAAAATATGTTGCATTCCTGGTAATAATGTAAAAAAAAAAAAAATTTTTACTGTTATATATAAAAATTAATCATCATATTATGCAAGACAAATTAAACAATTAAGGATGTATGCTTCATGAAAGAACACTGACAATGGTTAAATAATATTTCAGGCATCAATATTTACAAGAAAAAACTAAACACAATTTTATATTTTTAATGTACATAGATAAGAATACAGCAAAATTCTAGGTGTAAAGGCAGTTAATTAACTTACAGACACTGAGGACATGAACAAGTGCCACCTTCCATCTGTTCCCAGGGACCTGATTTTGAAACTCTGCACTTTCTCACCCAGCGGCAACCAAATCTGTTGCATAACGGTGAGCATGGTAACAAGGGGAAAATCTGTAGCACTGCCATCCTTCAGCTACACCTCCAGGAGTGTGATAGTCTACACACCATTCACTCGTCTGTTGAAAAATACAGTAAAACATTGATTTAATGCCCCCTGATTACATATCTGATATAAAGGAAAACCTGGTTGCTGGAGAACAGCCACAAACAAGGGAAAATGTTGGTTAAATCTAAATTCTCTCTTTTTTACAAGCATGGAAAAACAACCACAGCTTTCAGATTTAGGTTCCATCAGTATTAGTGGACCATTTCATCCCCTATTAATTGGTTAAATTGATATTTACAAAATATAGAACCTATTTTATTTTTTTTTACAATTTATTATAACACCCGTTAAGCCCAAATGAAAACAGAGTAGCAAAGTACTTAAAACAGTATTTTTTTAACTTATAACCTTTAGGAAAGTACACTTCAGCTGTTTATAATGAAGTTTCATTAATAAACAGCAGAAACAAGAGGAAGCATTCCATCAACTCCTGGATATACTGCATGATTAATATTGGTAGAAATAATAATAATAATAATAAAATAATAATAATAATAATAATAATAATAATAATAATTATACTAGATTAGGTGATGAAAGATTGAATATCAGATTGGGGAGAAGTATGGAGGAGGTGAAGTTTCAGATATTTGGAGTGACGTGTCAGCGGATGGGTCTATGAAAGATGGGGTTGAACCCAAGAATTGATGGGGAAAAGAGGATGGTGCACTTAGGAGTCTGTGGAGACAAAGAACTTTGTCCTTGGGGGCAAAGGAATGTATGGGGTATAGTTTACGCGCTCTTATATGGGTGGCGTGGGTGATGAATGTTGCGAGGAGAAGGCTGGAGGCAGTGGAGATGTCATGTCTGAGGGCAAGTGTGGTGTGAATATAATGCAGAGAATTCGTAGTTTGGAAGTTAGGAGGAGGTGCGGGATTACCAAAACTGTTGCCCAAGGGCTGAGAAGGGTTGTTGAGGTGGTTCGGACATGTAGAAGAATGGGGCAAACAGGCTTAAAGAGTGTATCAGTCTGTAGTGGAAGGAAGGCGGGGTGGGTGGCCTGGGAAAGGGTTGGAGGGAGGGTAAGGAGGTTTTGTGTGCGAGGGCTTGGATTTCCAGCAGGATGCGTGGCGTGTTTGATAGAGTGAATGGAGACAAATGGTTTTAATCTTGCGTGCTGTTGGAGTGTGAGCAAAGTAACATTTATGAAGGGATTCAGGAACGGCAGGCGGACTTGAGTCCTGGAGATGGGAAGTACAGTGCCTGCACTCTGAAGGAGGTGTTAATGTTGCAGTTTAAAAACTGTAGTGTAAAGCACCTTCTGCAAGACAGTGATGGAGGGAATGATGGTGAAAGTTTTCTTTTGGCCCCCCTGCCTTGGTGGGGAAACGGCCCTGTGATAATAAAAAAATAAATAAATAATTTTTGCTATTATTATTATACAAGCAAGAGAAAACTGACAGGTGAGCTCTTAGTGAATTTTTAAGTCTCAACAAGAACACAAACATCATACTGTACTTTCTAGTGAAGACAAGTCAGGCATCGCAAGAATGATGGGTAACCTCTACAGTCTGGCAAAATCTAAATAACGAGGGCATTCCTCAATGTAAATGTGTTCATCAGTGATATATTTTTTGATTGGAAGTTACGTCATTTTTCTGCGATGCCTCTTGTTATCTTATCTGGGAAACAAGAAAGTCACAGCAAGGGGAAAGATTTTATACTGTACCCATCAAGACATGAGTTGGAGACATTTTATTATGGAAAGGTTTCTGTCCTGGACCTTTTCACTCTAAGGTCCCAAGAACAAAATATATCCATAATAAAATGTCTGTGTTTGCTCATGCATCTTAATAAAAGTGATCCAATATGTGAATAAGGTAACTTGCAGCTATAGTAATCTAATTCGCAAATATATAAAAATGTTTGTGTTTGGGTGAGGACCAAAGAAAGGGAATACTCCTGAAAGGACATTAATAAAATAAAATGTCAAGATGAAGTACTGTACTCAGTAGCCAAATGTTTTTTATTTTTTTCCCAGAATTTTAAGCAGCCTAGGAGCTTGAAAAAACATGGAGACCAGTGGGACATGAAAAGTAGTTTACCTTTGGTTTTGCTACCACATACAAGCATGAACACATATGCGAGTATACTGTATTATGGTATATCGTGAAAAGCCACATAACTCAACATCCCAAAGGTTAAAACCCAACTTAGTAATTTAAATAGAAAATTAAAATATTTTTACAATGAATCACATCTGTATCTTAGATAATGACAATGCAGTACTGTACACTATCTGCAGAAATCTGTTAAATATACCATAAATCAACACACTGCCAAAACTATTTACCGACCAGTGGGGGGATTGCAGTTTGGGGCTCTCCTTTGCGCTGATGGCGTCAGTTTGATCACTCCAGGTGTGGCGGTCAGTGGAAGTCTCGTATGTGAAGCCAGTCACAGGGTTCCCGCGCTGATTCTCCCCACATACATGTGGCGCCCTCACTCATGATCTGTACTCCAGCATCATTCTACTGGCTGTGGAGAAAGTCAACCCCTAACAAACTACTATAATACTACTACTCCTATCCCCATCATTCTCCTCCTCCTCCCCCCTTTTCCCCCATTCCTCCTCCTCCTCCTCATCCTGTCCAATGTTCTGGCCTTCTCTTGCTGTTTCTTCCTCAGTTTTTGATTTGATAATGGTCCCGGAAGGACTGAAATATTGTCATAGTCTGTTTTTCCCAATGCAGGGTTATTTTTGGGGTTAATTGCCGAGGTAGTTAGAGCCACCTCAAAAGCATAAATTAATCACGAATCTCAGGTTTTCGAAATTTATTAACCTACTAAGGTATTTGAGGTAGATTGGGAATTAATTGATATTGTATATGGACGGGGGGCTTTTGACAGGGTCCCTCAGAGACTTTGAGGGGAAAAATTTAAAGGGACTGGAATAGGAGGAGAAATTTTTCCTGGATAGAGGCATGGTTGACAAATGGCAGCAGAGAGTTTACATAAATGGGAGAAATCAGAGTGGGAAGCATCACGGCGGTGTTCCACAGGGGTCAGTGTTGGGCCCCTGCTGTTCAAAAACTACAAAAAGACATAGATGAGGGCATAAGAGTGACATCACAAGTTTCCTAGACCAAAATAGGCCGTCAATTCATGCTGGAGGACATTAAAGCACTCAGGAAGATTTGGGATAGATTGATGCTGTGGTGGAGAAGTGGCAGATCAGTTTATATAGACAAATGCAAAGTTCTAAATGTTGGACAGGACAATAACCATGCCACATATAAACTAAATAATGTAGGTCTTAATATTACGATTGCGAAAAGATTTAGGAGTTCTGGTTAGGTAATCTGAAACCAAGACAAAAGTGCATAAGTGTTGCAATAAAAGCTAATAGAATCCTTGGCTTCATATCAGAAGCATAAATAATAGGAGTCCTCAGGTTGTTCTTCAACTCCTACATCCTTGGTTAGGGGCCCCATTTAGATTATGCTGCACAGTTTTGGTACCGTATTACAGAATGGATATAAATGCTCTGGAAAATGTACAAAGGAGGATGACAAGTTGATCCATGTATCAGAAACCTTCTCTATGAGGATAGACTAAGGGCCTGAATCTCACTCTCTAGAAAGACGTAGAATTGGGGATATGATTAAGGTGTATAAATGGAAGACAGGAATAAATAAAGGATGTAAATAGTGTCTGAAAATATCTAGCCTAGACAGGACTCTAGCAATGGTTTTTAAATTGGAAATTCAGATTCAGGAAAGATAGGAAAGTACTGGTTTGTAATGAGTTGTGGATGAGTGGAACAAACTCCCAAAATACAGTTATAGAGGCCAGAACGTTGTGTGCTTTAAAAATGGTTGGATAAATACACAGTGGATGTGGGGGGGTGTAGTTGGACCTGATAGCTTGTGCTACCAGGTCGGTTGCGTGTTCCCCCCTTAAGTCAAGTGAGCCTGACTGCTGGGTTGGGTGCACTGCTTGCCGGAAGAGACTTTGGACCTCCTGCATGGGCCAGTGGGGCCCGCTGCAGTGTTCTCGTTCTTCCATGTTCTTTGGGGAAAGAAGGGTGTAGAGAGTATAGTTTTTCCACGCTCTTATGGGTGTGAAGCATGGGTGATGAATGTTGCAGCGAGGAGAAGGCTGGAGGCAGTGGAGATGTCATGTCTGAGGGCAATTTTGGTGTGAATATAATGCAGAGAATTCGTAGTTTAAGTTAGGAGGAGGTCGGGATTAAAACCTTTGTCCGGGAGGGCTGGGGAAGGGTTGTTGAGGTGGTTCGGACATGGGGGATAGAATGGGGCAAACAGAGTACCTTGAGTGTATCAGTCTGTAGTGGAAGGAAGGCGGGGTTGGGGTCGGCCTAGGAAAGGTTGGAGGAGGGGGTAAAGGAGGTTTTGTGTAGGGGCTTGGACTCAGCAGGCATGGAGCGTGTTTGATAGGAGTGAATGGAGACAAATGGTTTTTAATACTTGCGGTGCTTTGGAGTGTGAGCAAAGTAACATTTATGAAGGGGTTCAGGGAAACGGCAGGCGGACTTGAGTCCTGGATGGGGAAATACAGTGCCTGCACTCTGAAGGAGGGGTGTTAATGTTGCAGTTTAAAAACAGTGTAAAGCACCCTTCTGGCAGAGACAGTGATGGAGTGAATGATGGTGAAAGTTTTTTTTTTGGGCCACCCTGCCTGGTAGGGATCGTGATGTGATAATTATATTAAATAATAAAATTCTTAACCATGCTAGAGAGTGCAAAAATTTAATTTTCATGTCACTAATGATTGTATGGGTGGCTCAACACACAAAATAAACTGCCTTTTCAAATGACAGTTAAGAACAGTTCAATTTAGTCTGACAAAGAACTGGTATACGTTAAAGAGGGAGAAAAGTGGCAGACCCAAAGCTGAGCTCAGCTCTCCTCAAACTCAAGTAGGACATAAAAAACAGGTTATTACAGACATGCAGGAAGAATAACTGGATAGGAATAAGTAGAGACAAATGGTGTTTGCTACTTGATGAGCTGTTGGAGTTGAGCAAAGGGAATATTTTTTGAAGGAATTCAGAAACCAGTTAGCCAGACTTGAGTCGAGGTGGGGAAATAAGTGCCAAAATTCAAAGAAAGGGGGGTTTTGGGGTATTTGTTTTTAGATGAACATATAAACTGTTGTATCTGCATGCCTCTGGAAAGACAGTGATAGTGTAAATGATGGTGAAAATGTTTCTTTCTCGGATCACCCTGACTTGGTGGAGGCGGCCAGTATTAAAAAAATATCTGAAGAAACTCGTTTAAAACAAATTTCTTACAATAGGTAGAAAGACTTAAAACTAATTGCTTACCCTTATAGAGTCCTCCTCCTGTAGCACCTGTGGGGGTATACATGAGTCATGAGATATCCCAGGTGCTCCCCCAGCTCCACCCTGGACACGCTGCAGGTGTCCCCTAAACCTCGCCAGTACCACTCAGTCAACTGGCGTTCTCCTGTCAAAGATCACTTGTCTGAAAAGCTCATATGGATACTAGACAAATTTACCTGTGACATCATCTGTAAAGATAAAGCAGTACGTACTGAAATCAATTGTTTGCAAAAGTCTAAAACTAATGAGTGACTTGCATGAATAAATACAATGATTTTTATTTCAAATCTACATACATCCCTGGTTGTAGGTTACTTCATCAACAGTGATGCTCCCTCTCACTACTACATTGTTATCTTTTAACAACAAGCGATGCTGAAGCTATACCAGAATTTGTCGTTTTTGGAGATCTGAAACAACATTCTAAATGAGATGTATCCTTTAGATTATCACAATAACTCTTCCTAAACTTCAGGTATTATTACACAACATTGCAGATGACTTGTAAAGGTAATAACACAATTGCAGACAAATCAGAGAATGGGTGGGGCTTGAATCCATGGCAAGCAAGTCCTAAAATGCACTAGCCTGTGTTTTGGGCTCACTGGCCATGGGTTCCAAACCCTACCTGTTCCATGATTTAATGACTCAATAAAATTTTACCTTCATTATGTTTAAAATTCAACGTACTGCTTACCTAATCAAGAAGATATATATATATACTCTTAGAATACTTAATAATTCAGCAATATAAGCCTTCTTTTCTCAGTAGAAATAGTCTGAGGTTCAAATTTTCCTTTAAAAGCTCACCTTAAATCCTTATCATCACAGACAACTGACACTTCACAGTGGTCACCAGGAGACAACACCTCCAGCTGTCCAAACTCTTCTGCACCCCAGATACTTTCTTCTTACTGTTAATGACAGCAGTCTGAAATATAAACAATATTACTAACCCTAATTAACAGCCAAAACTTGTCTCTAAGTTAGCAACATGTAAACATTTCAAGTTCTTGAATGAGAGAGTTAATATTAGGATTATAATCAGGAAATTGTTAAACCTGTGAGGTCACATGGTGCCTTAGGAGAAGTAAGCAATCTGCTCTGAACCAAGGAATTAAAGGCAGCACTATCAAAGAAATACTGATGAGTGTACATTCTCACAGTGTAATGCTTAAGACAATGTAGAAAGTAACAGATACTGTACAGGCTCCTCACTAACCTTCTCACAAAACCTTGGATTGATGTGAAGAGCAATGTCTGTATCAGTTCCTCTTGATGTCTGCAGGTTAATGTGGAATCTTGGAAAGCAAAAGTACCTTCATTAGATATAATGACACTAAAAAAAAAAAAAAAAAAAAAAAAAATGGACATTTCCCACCAAGGCAGGGTGACCCAAAAAAGAAAAAAAACTTTCATCATTTAACACTTTCACTATCACTCACACATAATCACTGTCTTTCAAAGCGCTCAGATATGACAGCTTACACATCCCTCCAAACTGCCAATATCCTAACCCCTTCCTTAAAGTGCAGGCACTGCTTCCCATTTCAGGACTCAAGTCCAGCTAACTAGAGTTCCCTGAATCCCTTAACAAAATATTACCCTGCTCCTCCAACAGATCGTAGGTCCCAAAACCATTCATCTCCATTCCTCCTATCTAACATGCTCACACACTTACTGGAAGTCAAGCCCCTCACCCACTAAACCTCCTAACCCCTCCCTCCAACCTTTTCGAGGACTGACCCTACTCCACCTTCCTTTCCCTACAGATTATATGCTCTCAAGTCATTGTACTTTGTTCCATTCCTCTAAATGGCCAAACCACCTCAACAACCCTCTTCAGCCCTCTGACTAATACTTTTAGTAACCCACACCTCCTTCTAATTTCCGCACAATGAATTCTCTGCATAACATTTACACCACACATTGCCCTTAGACATGACATCTCCACTGCCTCCAGCCGTCTCATGCTGCAGCATTTAACCCATGCCTCACACCCATTTAAGAGTATTGGTACCACTATATTCTCATACATTCCTTCTTTGCCTCCATGGATAACATTCTTTGATTCCATAGATACCTCAATGCACTACCCACCCTTTTTTCCTTCATAAAGTCTATGGTTTACCTCATCCCTCATAAACCCACCTGCTGACAAGTCTATTCCCAAGTATATGAACACATTCACTTCTTCCATACTCCCTCCTCCAATCTGATATCAGTTTTTCTTTACCTAGCTTGTTTGATACCCCTCATCATTTTACTCTTATCTATGTTCCTTTCAACTTTCTTTACACACCCTCCCAAACTCATCCACTAACCCTTGCAACTTCTCTATAGAATCTCCCAAAACCACGGTATCATCAGCAGAAAGTAACTGTGAAAATAAATGGTATAAAATCAGACACAATGGAAACAAACACATATGCAGTTTAATGTGATCCTTTAACCCTTTCAGGGTCCGTCCCGTAGATCTACGACTGCGTTCAGGTCAAACCGAGATCTCGCCATGAGCTCAGCTCACTCTGATAAACTGTGAGTGGTACATTTGGGCCTAGATGTGAGAGAATACATCTATGTGGTATGTGTGCCCACATAAAACAGATCCTGCAGCACACTGTGCATAATGAGAGAAAAAATGAAATCATGATTTTTCGATTAAAACAGCAACTTTGCAGTGTTTTTCGTATGTTTTTATAGTTGTATTTGCGATTTCTTGGTCTCATTTGATAGAATGGAAGACATATTACAGAAATAGAGATGATTTTGATTGGTTTTAGCATTGGAAATGGCAGAAACTGAGCTCAAAGTAGCGGAAATGTTAAATTTTTGCGATATTCAAAGTAAACAAACTACCTCACACGTCTAATACACATCAGCTGGTGGAGTCTAATATACATTCACAAATATGGTGATGATATTTATACAATTATTACAGTATTGCATAACAGTAAATCTTCTATTTTGGTGTGAATAAAAATTCATTATGTGAATAAAAATCAAAATGGAATTTATTTGTAAAGCCTCAAAACATAACTAATGAACAGAGGAAATGTTAGTTTAATCCAGGAATGCCTACATTGTTCATTCTGGACCCTATTTTGAAATTGGAATATTTTGAACTTTGTGTTAAATTGGCCAAATTAATTTCCGATCACTTTATTTTGAGTTTGAAACAGTTGACTTGGCGATTTCTTGTGCTCAATCGATAGAATAGAAGTAATACTAGTGAAATAGCTAAGAATTTGGTTGACTGGAATAATGTAATTGGCCTAAAATGAGTCAAAGTGGCAAAATGCGATTAGTAATATCGCTGACACATCAAAATTACGAGCATAATTTAGTCAATTTTCCACCAATTTTCGTACTTTTTGTTTTTACCTTCACAAAAGATTCTCTACGATTTCATAGAAAAATAACAAATTTTTTTTTTGAAATATCTTGAACACTGGTGCGGGACTCAGATTTGGGCCTTGGACCTGAAAGGAGTTAATGGCACGTTCGCCCACACAGTGGGCTTTCAAGTCACACACAGATCTACCTGGGTGGAAAGTGCAGAGGTTTATAGCCAGGTTCAGAATGTAGTGGTCAGGTGGAGAATGCATCTGATGATCTACGGTGGGGTTATAGAGTCTTGGGTAGCTTGGCAGGGGTATTGGACAAGTTGCAGAAGGTCTACTCCAACTGTCCAATACCCTGCCAAGCCCCCAAGCTCATAACCCACCTGGTGATCATCGATCCAGCATTCTCTACCATATTCTGAACCACTAAATACCCTCCTTCCACCCCATAGATCTGTGTGTGTTAAAAACCCCACTGTGTCAAGCGTTGTCGATAAGAGACCCAATTAAACTGCATAGTGTTTATGTTTTCAGAAAGTAACTGTTTTAAACTCCCATTTTGTATTTGATTCCCATAATTTAATCTCCCCCTCTCCTCCACCTAGCATTTATTTCTTTTAATCCATCTATAAATATATTTAAAAACCATGGTGACATTACACGCCTGTCTAAGGACTATTTTTACTGGAAAATAATTTCACTCTCCTACATACCCCAACTCTTTACAGCATTTAGTGACTTACTACCTATTCCATACACTTCACATCTGCCACATTGGTCCTCTATCTATCCTATCATATACCTTTTCTAAATCCATAAATGCAATGAAAATTCCCCACCTTTATCTAAATACTGCTCACTGATATGCTTCAATGTAAACACTTGGTCTATACAGCCCCTACCCATTCCCAAAGCCTTGTTGATCAGTGATCTTCTCTTCACCTCTAAATTTTCAATAATAACCTACCATAACATCTGGTATACTCATGAAACTTTTTTCCCCTTTTATTTTTACCCTCTATTTGTCCCCCTTCCCTTTATATAAAGGAACTATCATACCTCCACCAATCCCTAGGTATCTTCCCTCTTTCATACATTTATTGAACAAAAAATACCAACAACTCCAAAACTATATGTCCTCCTGCTTTTATCATTTCTGTCATAATTCCCTCAGTTCCAGCTGCTTTACCCTTTCATTCTACCAAATGCTTCATGCCCCCCCCACACTCGCATCTGTCTCCTCTTCACTTCTACGAAGTTATACCCTTTAAAAAATTTCATAAAAATATTTAGCATTCAATTGCTTGCAAAAATTTCATAGACAGTCATGAGTTAGAAGAAATAAAAAGTGCCTTACTGATCAGCATTGCAGTGAATTTTGCCTGAAATTGAGACAAAACAGCCAGGTCGGGAAACCTCGGTTCAAGAGTGAGTAATTGGTGAGCTCCTGTCCCCACTGGCAACCGTTGATGCGCAGCCACAGACTCAGCACGCAGCTGCCAGTGAATAATAACCCATCATCACAATGAGATCAGTATTACAGGTGAGTGATCTGAGACAGCTCAAGAGCCAAAGTACATCTGATATTTACAGCATTAACACAATGGGAATACAAGTACAGTAGAACCTCCGATTTGTGGATTAAACTAGTTATCCATGGTTTACTGTGAAAAATAACCCTTAATTTTCCTTAATAATGGCCTAAAGCACAAAAAGTAGTGGGGTGACAATTCTTCAAAGCCTAAGAGGGCAGCAAAATGCTTCCCAAAATTGAAAAAGTGCAAATTTCTTTACTTATTTTGTAATTTATCAGTGCCTGGGCAATGGGAAGCAGTCAGATATAATCGCACAAATATTTTCCGCTCTTGGCTAGGGTGCTTTAATATAGTTTTGACATGGAAAGATTCAGATATATATATGTACAGTGGACCCTCACTACGATATTAATTGGTACCCCTGAGCGATATCGTTAGCGAGTTTTTAGCGTTACCCAGGAAAAATGTTAGCATTAAAATGTATCGTTAGAATTAAGTTATGCAATGCGTTTGTTAGCAGTCCACTGTATGTATGTATATGTTGAAAAAATATATATATATATAATTATATATATATTATATATATAATAATTATATACAGTGGACCCCGCTAAGATCACCCAAATGCGACCAATTGTAAGTGTATTTATGTAATGCGTTTAAAGCGGTATGTTTGGGGTCTAAAAAGGACTAATCTATACAATATTCCTTATGGGAAAAAAATTTGGTCAGTACTGGCACCTGAACATACTACTGGAATGAAAAAATTCGTTAACCGGGTCCACTGTATATATGCTCCTTCAAACAACAGATCCTGGCACAACTTGCTGCTTTTTGGCAATGCCTGTTTGGCTGTCCCACCAAAGGAGGGACAAGTCACTAGCAACACATGTTATTAGGACAATAAATGCATTCCCAAGGGATGACAACCTCGTCCGTCTCCCCCTAGGGCAAAACCCCCCGTCAAATCCAACAACAGGACACCCGACCCCTCAAAATCAGAGCCCAAATTAGCAAAAAAATGAAGATAATACTATTGGAGCTTTGAGACTTATAACCAGTGAGGATACCATCGCTCCCAAGGCGTCAGCGGGCGCAAGCTCTGAAGGACAAACATCCACCCAGGGCCCCCAGTACCAACATTGACCTCCCTGACATTGCAGCAGGAAGAACATCTAACCTTACAGGATGCTGATGTGTAAAGCTGCTATGTCATTTCCAGGCTCAGCAGGAGGTTTCACGGTTTAAGGCCTCAACACTAAAACAAATCTCAATCCAGCACTTGTGAGGTTTCAAAAGGCTGCTGTCTGAACTCCCTTTTCCAATCTGTGCCTGGCTGGTGGTGTCCCAGAGGCCATCAGCCCCCCTTTTTTTGCCTCATTGTGTCCTCCGAAAGGATGGGGAATCAGGCCCATTGCAGTGGGTAACACCCGGTGCCTAGTCCCCAATGCTGCAGTAAGAAGGGTGAGTAAAGAGGCTGCTGCAATGCTGAAACCAACTCAGCTCGGTTTTTCAACAGGGCCTGAAGCAGCTGCCCCGCAGCGGTATATATCAAAACATGTCCTATGAAAACCCTTTGGGGTCAAATTGGACTTGCCAATGCTTCAACTCAGTTAGAAGGGATGCTGTCCCCAAGCAGTTTTAAAAAATTTCCCCTTTCCCCTTTATCCCTTCATAGAATCGTGTTTAGTGACTTCCAAACTATTGTTTGGGACCATGAAATCGACTGTGTGGGGGCGTGCAACAGGGGACCCTCTGTCCCCTTTCTATTTTGTTTGGTCATCAAAGAAGTCACGGAGGCACTCTCCAGCGAGCTCAATATCTGGTTCCTGGGGTGCCTAGCTGGCACAACAGAATCTCCCCTGGAGGACATCAGAAAAATTAAAGACATGGAGAAAGCCTGGGCCTTTCTTTAAACCACCAAATGTGAAATAGTTTCCCAATCAACAGATGATCCAGAATATTAGTGCCTTTTTCCCGGGAGCACGGGGCCATTGATCCAGCCAATGCACTCTCTGGTGCCCCTCTTGGGTCCAATGCCATCGATCTGATCCTAGGAAAAAGTCTCAGACCTCCGGACGATGGAAAGCAGGATGAAAGCATTGACACCACGATGCCTTCTACCTCCCCACCAGGTGCCTGTCAATCCCAAAACTTACCTATTTTCTGAGATGCTCCCAGCCTTCAGCAGTCCAAAACTCAAGAAATAAATCTCTCCTGAAGGCCATGCAGAGTGTATGATCTTCCATGGCGTGGACAGTGGTTGCAAGCCCCACTTCGGTTTAGGCTTGGAGGGCTAAGTGCAAAATCCTCCCAGTTGCTCTACCAGCTTTCCTATCTTCTTCCATTGCATCAAACGAGTTGATAAAGACAAATTCTTCCCGACACCCCCAGTGACTCAGGAATAGAGACTACTATGCCAGTGCCATCCCGAATGGAGACACTTGCTGCTCCCGAGCGGTATATCACTCCTAAAATCAGTTTTTTATGCCTCGAAAATTCTATCAAAAGACTCTGTATGTGTTACTTCAGACTTAATACCCGTTTTATGCAACAGTTCATGATCTCAGACATCAATGCCACCCCACCCCCTTCCCGATACTTCTATCTACTTGGAACAATTTAAAACCCTGAATATGACATTCCGCAGGCATGTCCCCACTTTGAATTAAACCCCCGTCTCCCGTTAAGGCAAATACATCTGTTACCTGTACTAGCAACTAATCTCAACTGTTCATCTTATTCCTAGCACTACGGCAATTAGCATAATAAACATTGAAAGACTCTCCTTTCTCTTTACCCTTCCTGCTCTTTCTGTTTTTCTACTAAACCTATTACTGTCCTTATCACCCAAAGCCCCTGGCTTTTCAATATCACTAGTTCTGTTTATTACTAGTTCCTAAAAACTGTAATATTACTACCTAGGACTTCACTGTTTCCTGCCAAAACCATACCACTAACTATTCTAGTTTAAAGCCCTAACTGCTCCCCCACTGCAGTCCCAAATTACCCCCAGACCTAGATATGAAACCCCATCCTGGCATACATGCATTTCTGCCATAGAAGAGGTCCCAGTTGTCAGCAATGTTCCCGCATTTTCCTTACAGTATTTGTCAGCAGAAATTGACACAATTGCCCTGGACAACCATTCTTTTCAACTCTCTCCCTTGGAAAAATCACATGACAGGTTCCCCTTACTCCAAATTATTTCTTGCTGACCTATCCTGCTATCAGGTCTTCACTCCTCGTCTGCCAACTCGTTTTCCAGCACTGAGACAGATTGGGTTGCTCCCATTACCTCTCATGATGTCACCGGGCGCTAACAATATCCTCCATCCCAGCCCCAGGAAAGCAAACTCTGTCTCCCACTCCTGTCCTTAACAGAATGCCTATCCATATACCTACTGGGTATCCCAACAACAACAATATTCTTACCTTCCTTGGTGTGTTTGTGGATTTCCCGTGAGTCGACTCACATTGGTGGTGCTGAGAATGTATTAGATGTTTCCACACAGTTTCCCCGGCGTCTCTTTCTTCTCATCGTTCTACCTTCCATTCGTCTTCTAAAACGTCAACCGGGTTCCCTGCTGTCCAGCCACTGACCAGTTTCCTTCTTGACCTGAGGACTCAAAACAGGAGGACTACTCGAAACTTCTTGTTTTCTGGTCATGGAATCTCCAACCGTCCTCATTCTTCCTTAGCTGTTGGTAAAGTTGCTCGATGGAGGGCATCTTGCTTCAATTCGTGAGGCGCGAACAGGTCTTCACAGGCTAATGCCCTCAACACTGCGAAAGCCAACTCAATCAGGAGCTCGGCATCCGCCGCCAATGCGATGCGAACACAGCAAATAGCGATGGCCCCAGGAGAAGGGTTACTGGCCTTGCTCCCAGCATTTAGTCAGCTCTTCGACACCCTGGCATCGAAGGAGAATTCTGTTCCACTTCCCCATGGAATAAGAGAAATAAACAAGAACTAGAAAACAGAAGAAAACCCAGAGGAGTATTACACACACCCTTGTACATGTATGTGTAGTGTGACCTAAATGTAAGGAAATGCAAAACATACCTGAAATCTTCATGTTTAAGAGACAGAAAAAGGAAAACCATAATCTACCATCATGTAAAACAATTACAGGCTTACATTTTACACTCACTGGGAGGCGGGATACCTCCTGGGTTGCTGTCTAGCAACCTACCTTTATACATTTTTTTAACAAGTCACTTTTTCCCCCGAGGCGGGTTTTATATGTCAGTGTATGTATATATTTTCTTCCTTCATCAACAAACGGCCTATCCACTGGAGGATGGCCCAAAAAAAAAACAAAGTTTCTCTTTTTAAATTTAGTAATTTATACAAAAGGGGTTACTACCTTGCTTCTAATTTAGTCGCCTCTTACAACACGCTTGTCGAGAAGAATTCTGATCCTTTCCCATGGAGTTAACAGAAATAAAGAACAAGAACTTAAGAAAATAGAAAACCCCAGAGGTGTGTATATATATATATGCTTGTACATGTATGTGTAGTTTTGACTTAAGTGTAAGTAGAAGTAGCAAACATACAGAAACCTCATGTTGAGACAGAAAATGGACCCCAGCAATCCTACCATCATGAAAACATACAGGCTTTAGTTTACCTCACTACCGTCCTGCAGCAGTGAAAAATGAAGCCTGTAATTGTTCTACATGATGGTAGATTGCTGGTGTCTTTTCTGTCTCATAACATCAATTTCAGATACATCTTGCTACTTCTCTTCATTGTCACCTATGATGAACAGCTATATACAACCCTGGGTTTTCTTCATTTTTTTTCTGTTCTTGTTCTTGTTTATTTCTTTTACTCCAGGGAAAAGGGGGAACAAATTTTCCTCTGTATCTGCGTGTTGAAAGAAGCACTAGGGAGCGGGCTGTCCCCTTCTCCTGTATATTACTAAATTTAAAAGGAAAACTTTTGTTTTTCCTTTTGGGCCATCACACCTCAGTGGGATACGGCCGGTGGGTTGAAAGAAGATATATATATATATATATATATATATATAGACTCGTCATACCATGCAGTTACACTCCATATAATCACCTCCATTCAACTGTCATCAGTAACTGCATGGCTAACTTTATCACCACATCATCATCGTCATCATCATCACAAGTCGTCAGAGTTCGTCTGCCTAACCTTGTGAGTGATGAGTGTTTTGTTTGTTCATTATTTATTAAACCATAACATGTTTATACAATATTCTACGATGTTCTCATGTTAGGCCAAGTAAATGCTATTATCATATTTCCCTACATCAAAATATTCGCGAATGCTACAGTACAGTACTATTATATTTCCCTGCATCATATTTGCGCACCGAACATTCGCGAATTTTCAAGATTCGCAAGGTTCTTGATCCCTAACCCTCGCAAATATGGAGGGCCTCCTGTATATTGGGTCTATAGTGTTGTACATACATGAGGAAAAAAAACACTGGAGATATTATGATGAATATAGCAATACAAGTTTATAGATTAGTAGTCTTTAGCAGTATAAAACTTACTTCTTTTTCAGTTGTGGAACAATCATGAAGAAATATATCTCCCTGTGAGGTCACACCCCACACTGTGTAGAATGATGGCTGGTCAGTCAAACCACGAAACTGATTACAAGCTGAAATTGTATTTACAAGATAAGACAGATGAAATTAACCCACAATTTAAAGATGAACTTAAGACATTGAGGCCTGTCCTGGATGTAATTATAATTTTTAAATGTGTGGACTAGCATGCTAGCAAAAACCTCTGTCAGATGACCAAAAGCTCCAGCTGCAGGTCATCATATGACTAAGACCCTAAGTTGTCCTGTTGCCAGAAAAATCTTGCCTAAGCCAGACCATTATCAAGTAGAGG
>NC_091379.1:5793310-5833310 GCF_038502225.1 Cherax quadricarinatus
TCCCTAGGTACCTTCCCCTCTTTCATACATTTATTAAACAAAAGTACCAACCACTCCAACACTATATCCCCCCCTGCTTTTAACATTTCTGTCATGATCCCATCAGTTCCAGCTGCTTTACCCCCTTTCATTTTACGTAATGCCTCACGTACCTCCCCCACACTTACATTCTGCTCTTCTTCACTCCTAAAAGATGGTATACCTCCCTGACCAGTGCATGAAATTACTGCCTCTGTTTCTTCCTTAACATTTAAAAGTTCCTCAAAATATTCTCGCCATCTACCCAATACCTCCATCTCCCCATCTACTAACTCCCCTACTCTGTTTTTAACTGACAAATCCATATTTTCCCTAGGCTTTCTTAACTTGTTTAACTCACTCCAAAATTTTTTCTTATTTTCATTAAAATTTCTTGACAGTGCCTCTCCCACTCTATCATCTGCTCTCCTTTTGCACTCTCTCACCACTCTCTTTACCTTTCTTTTACTCTCCATATACTCTGCTCTTCTTATAACACTTCTGCTTTGTAAAAACCTCTCATAAGCTACCTTTTTCTCTTTTATCACACCCTTTACTTCATCATTCCACCAATCACTCCTCTTTCCTCCTGCCCCCACCCTCCTATAACCACAAACTTCTGCCCCACATTCTAATACTGCATTTTTAAAACTATTCCAACCCTCTTCAACCCCCCCACTACTCATCTTTGCACTAGCCCACCTTTCTGCCAATAGTCGCTTATATCTCACCCGAACTTCCTCCTCCCTTAGTTTATACACTTTCACCTCCCTCTTACTTGTTGTTGCCACCTTCCTCTTTTCCCATCTACCTCTTACTCTAACTGTAGCTACAACTAAATAATGATCCGATATATCAGTTGCCCCTCTATAAACATGTACATCCTGGAGCCTACCCATCAACCTTTTATCCACCAATACATAATCTAATAAACTACTTTCATTACGTGCTACATCATACCTTGTATATTTATTTATCCTCTTTTTCATAAAATATGTATTACTTATTACCAAATTTCTTTCTACACATAGCTCAATTAAAGGCTCCCCATTTACATTTACCCCTGGCACCCCAAATTTACCTACTACTCCCTCCATAACATTTTTACCCACTTTAGCATTAAAATCCCCAACCACCATTACTCTCACACTTGATTCAAAACTCCCCACGCATTCACTCAACATTTCCCAAAATCTCTCTCTCTCCTCTACACTTCTCTCTTCTCCAGGTGCATACACGCTTATTATAACCCACTTTTCACATCCAATCTTTATTTTACTCCACATAATCCTTGAATTAATACATTTATAGTCCCTCTTTTCCTGCCATAGCTTATCCTTCAACATTATTGCTACTCCTTCTTTAGCTCTAACTCTATTTGAAACCCCTGACCTAATCCCATTTATTCCTCTCCACTGAAACTCTCCCACCCCCTTCAGCTTTGTTTCACTTAAAGCCAGGACATCCAGCTTCTTCTCATTCATAACATCCACAATCATCTCTTTCTTATCATCTGCACAACATCCACGCACATTCAGACTTCCCACTTTGACAATTTTCTTCTTCTTATTCTTTTTAGTAATCTTTACAGGAAAAGGGGTTACTAGCCCATTGTTCCCGGCATTTTAGTTGACTTTTACAACACGCATGGCTTACGGAGGAAAGATTCTTATTCCACTTCCCCATGGATATAAAAGGAAAATTAATAAGACCAAGAACTATTAAGATAAAATCAAAGAAAACTCAGATGAGTGTGTATAAATAAATGTGTACATGTATGTGTAGTGTGACCTAAGTGTAAGTAGAAGTAGCAAGACATGCCTGTAATCTTGCATATTTATGAGACAGACAAAAGACATCAGCAATCCTACCATCATGTAAAACAATCACAGGCTTCGTTTTACACTCACTTGGCAGGACGGTAGTACCTCCCTGGGTGGTTGCTGTCTACCAACCTACTACCATATATATATATATATATATATATATATATATATATATATATATATATATATATATATATATATATATATGTGTATATATATATATATATATCTTTTCTTTCATTCAACACACCGGCCGTATCCCACCGAGGCAGGGTGGCCCAAAAGAAAAAACCAAAGTTTCTCCTTTCAAATTTAGTAATATATACAGGAGAAGGGGTTACTAGCCCCTTGCTCCCGGCATTTTAGTCGCCTCTTACAACACGCATGGCTTACGGAGGAAGAATTCTGTTCCACTTCCCCATGGAGAATATATGTATATATATATACATATATAATATATATATATATATATATATATATTATATATATATATATATATAATATATATATATACATATATAATATATATATATATCTCTCTCTATATATATATATATATCTCTCTCTCTATATATATATATATATATATATATCTCTCTATATATATATATATATCTCTCTCTCTCTATATATATATATATATATATATATATATATATATTATAGGTAGTAGGTTGGTAGACAGCAACCGCCCAGGGAGGTACTACCGTCCTGCCAAGTGAGTGTAAAACGAAAGCCTGTAATTGTTTTACATGATGGTAGGATTGCTGGTGTCCTTTTTTCTGTCTCATGAACATGCAAGATTTCAGATACGTCTTGCTACTTCTACTTACACTTAGGTCACACTACACATACATGTACAAGCACATATATACACACCCCTCTGGGTTTTCTTCTATTTTCTTTCTAGTTCTTATTCTTGTTTATTTCCTCTTATCTCCATGGGGAAGTGGAACAGAATTCTTCCTCCGTAAGCCATGCGTGTTGTAAGAGGCAACTAAAATGCCGGGAGCAAGGGGCTAGTAACCTCTTCTCCTGTATATATTACTAAATGTAAAAGGAGAAACTTTCGTTTTTCCTTTTGGGCCACCCCGCCTCGGTGGGATACGGCCGGTGTGTTGAAAGAAGAAAGAATATATATATATATATATATATATATATATATATATATATATATATCTCTCTCTCTATATATATATCTCTCTCTCTCTCTATATATCTCTCTCTCTCTCTCTCTCTCTCTCTCTCTCTGTACCCACACTGCCCCACTATACTTGCATCCAGTTAGCCTCTAGCGCTCTCGCTGTCTCCATTCGTTGCAGTGTTGAAAAAACAAACCACTGTCAACGATTCTCACCCATCAAGATTGTGATGTCCTACCATGTGTAATTTATCAATTAAACTTTTTAATAGGCATATATGTAAACGGAAAGTGACATATATTCTCCCCACATCCGTATCACCCACGGATATGGGGGGACTACTATATTTATGGGGCCATTTCCCACCAAGGCAAGGTGACACAGGGAAGAAAACACATTCAACATCATTCAGTCACCATCATTATATATAACATAATGAAACAGTCTGAAGCAAGCTGCTGTTTCACAATCGTTGCACCAGAAATAAATATCTTTACCCTGACTGGGTCTTCTGGTTGTGGGATCACACCAGTAACAAATGTGTGGCACAAACTTTATACTGTACCAACATTCTAAATGCTGAACTCTACCTCTACAGGAAAAAGGAAGTGGCTCAAATACCTTGGATCAAGAGCAATTCACCAGCATCAAGGCACCTCCCTTGAAGAGATGTCCCTCAACTATATCCTAATCACGTACCACTCGCTTTGATCCCAGAGTGTATCTCACGATCAACGTTGCATCCTGCACCTGTGACCTTCGTGAGCCAATCATGATGAGCTCTAGTGATGCTGGTACCCACTGTCCCTTCACCCACCAGCGACACTGTCCAGATATTACCCAGGACGAACCTTCAACTGCTTCCTCGTACCTGTGCAGCATAGCAATAATGACGCATTGTATAACAGTAAACAGTGAGGAAATGAGTTAAGATCAGACATGGAAGGACATTGCACTTGCAAGATGGACAACAATGTATGTACTATATTCGCAAGATGTATGCATATTAATTTTTTTTGACACTGGCCATCTCCCACCAAGGCAGGGTGACCCAAAAAAGAAACACTTTCACCATCATTCACACTATCACTGTCTTGCCAGAGGTGTGCAGATATGAATTATTACCATCATCAGGGGAAAGTCCTAAAACTGGAGGAATTATATAGCACCTGGAAAATGGGAGGTAATTAAATTTTATCCAAGGAATGGGAAAGTAGCCCACATGCCTTGTATTAAGAGCCCTTCACTAGTATAAAGATACCCATCCCCTTGAAGGATAAGGATATGCACAAGAGGGTTAAGGATAAGAAGCACATGTACTTTGTAAGATTCAGTTTTTAACTCAGGGACAATACTTAGTACTTGTAGCATTGAGTAAAAAACAAAAACAGCTGATCTTTTGCTGCTGCATCATACACACCCTGTAAATGGTTTCATTTCTTTCCCATGTCGATCACGTAGCTTTTGTAGCACACCAACTCTCCAAGGTTCTGTAGAAAGTGCTGGGCAACATTCACTCACAAACCTGTAAACAGACAGCAATTGAAACAAAGTATAATTACAAGTTTTTTTTTTTAACAAGTCGGCCGTCTCTCACCAAGGCAGGGTGACCAAAAAAGAAAGAAAATCCCCAATAAGAAAATACTTTCATCATCTTTCAACACTTTCACCTAACTCACACAATCACTGACTTTGCATAGGCACCCAGATACAACAGTTTAGAAGCATACATAACATACCCCTCCAAACAAGTGTCTGAAATAAAAAACAAATGAGACATGGCCAATAAAAAAAAAAGACCTTTTTTTCACTTTCAAATGCAAATAAAAACCTGATAACATGTTTACACCATTAAGTGAGCAATACAGATAGGCCTAAAAAAATGAATATACAGTACACACATTACTTTAAAATATTTTTATCCTTAGCTTATAGTAAGTGGTGAATATATTTATTGTAGGGAGTCTGAATAAATGAAGAATGGGTGTAAGTGAAGAACGGGTATAAGTGAAACATCGTAAAGCAAAGCACTGTAAAATGGTGCCCACCTGTATAATGACTATTTATTAAGGTATTCAGGGAAACCAGCTAGTTATACACAAGTCCTGGAGGAGTGAAGTATTTTGTTTGCTTCCTGAAGGAGTGGGAATGTTGCAATTCAGAGGGTCATCTAAACTGTGCTGTCTGTATGCTTCTGAAAAGACAGCAATTGAATGAATGACAGCAAAGGTCTTTCCTCTTTTCTTGGGTCAGCCGACCTTGGGTGGAGATGGATGGCACGTTAAAAAAATATATTATGGTAAGCACCAAACTGGAGTTTTAGGACTCGCTTGCCATGGGTTCAATCCCCACCCATTCTGTGGGTGGGGAAAGAAAGTGGAAAGAAAAGTGGCATTTAGAGAAGAAAGTTAGATGAAGGAAAGGGCAGTCAGTTGATGAAGTGAACTGTACCAGCTAAGACATGTGCATGTGCGTAATAAGAGAACACTGTATCAACATTTATTTCCTAGACTATTTGACACTGTAGCAGCAGACAAGGGAAATACTGCTGGAGCAAGTGTAAAAGCCTTCAAGAGGAAACCTGACAAGTACTTCTGCCAAGTGCTGGATCAACCAGGCTGTGATGGATATGTGGGTCAGAGCCACCAGCAGCAAGAGTATGCTTGACCAGACAGGCACTAGGCAAGCCTAGCCTAGGACCAAGCTTTGCACCAGGACAACTTTCAAGACCTGATAAAGGTACATGGGAAAGTGCTACACCCAGACGAGACTCCTGCAGTATTCTACATACCCCATAGTCACATGGTAGCCAGGAAAACTGCTTTAGGGTATTACTGGGACTTTTCTAATACTTTTAATTTATTTTACACAATTTCACAGCTTTCTTGCAATTGTCATTTTCTACTTTTAACCCCAAGTACTTGAGACACGCAAATAAACATCAGTTATTTGAAGTTCCACCTAGGTATTGGGGAGGGCTCTTGATCGATATTATTAGAGCTACCATCCCTTCCCTTATATCAAACCTGGTTACCTACTTTTTCCCAGGTGCTCTATAACCTTCAAGAATTCAGCACTCATGAATAATAATAATAATAATAATCCATGGGGAAGTGAAAAAGAATTCTTCTTCCATAAGCCATGAATGTCACAAGAGGAGACAAATGCCAGGAACAAGGGGCTAGTAACCCCTTCTGTATAAATTACTAAATGTAAAAAGAAAAATTTTCCTTTTCTTTTTAGATCATCCTGTCTTGGGGAGACAGCTGGTAAGTTAAAATAATAACAAAAATAACAGAAAAAATTAAAATAACAATAATCCACTTTTAACTATAGTAGTAAAAAATATTTAGCTTGTGAAGAAATGGCAGCAAGATGACACTGACTAGTACATGTACTTGGTTAATTAACATAAAACATGATAAGAACACTTTATTGAGGTTATATACACAGTATGAGTAAGTACAGTATGATAATCTCTGCTTCACAAGTTATGTGCTTGACCTTATCAAATAGTACTACCCTGTAAAGCTGTATAGATGCTCCTCACTTGACGATGGTTTGAGTTACAACATTTTGACTTTACAATGGTACGACAGTGATGCATTTTAACATCTAACATTGTTAAGAACATTGCTGCACCACGAGAAGTCATTTACCTTTCAGTACTGGTATTTAGTTACAGTAATTATGTGTTTATTTACTTATTCAGTGACAGTAGTTAGTTATTTACTTATTTATCATATTACGTATACAGTGGACCCCCGGTTAACAATATTTTTTCACTCCAGAAGTATGTTCAAGTGCCAGTACTGACCGAATTTGTTCCCATAAGGAATATTGTGAAGTAGATTAGTCCATTTCAGACCCCCAAACATACACGTACAAACGCACTTGCATAAATACACTTGCATAATTGGTCGCATTCGGAGGTGATCGTTATGCGGGGGTCCACTGTACTGAACTTGCAATATTTTCACCTTATGATGGGTTCACCAGAATGTAACTCCATCGTAAGTCGAGGAGCACCCATACAAATAATTTAAAACATTAGACACAAGCTACCAAAATATACACAGAGTAGCCTCTTGAAAATCCACAACACAGAACAAGAGGATGTTGAAGAAGCATAAATACAAAAGAAATTATCTACAAAGCTGAATCAACATCTAAACAAATATGATGGAAGAATTGCATTACATATTCTACACTACACATTAACAACAGCAGTGATAGGACTCAACTTGATAGGCTTCCTTAGCCGAGACAAACTACAGTATAAGACAATCATGCAAGACTCACCACTTGGGCATATTATTAGCTCGTATCCAGCATCCTCCACCAGTCACCCACAACCACAGGTGCTCTGCTTCAAGTGCAAGTAGTTTGTAGTTTGCACCTTCCTCTCGTGGGACCACAAGTGATCCACGACTCAAGCCTGCTTCACTGCCGGCACTGCTGCTGCTGCTAGTGTGCCGCAGACGAGACTCGCTCCACTCCATGCTGGAGCTTGTACTCTGCTGTTCAGCATGGATTAACAGATGTTCCTGTTTCTCGGGTTTCACCTGATTGTTACTTGCAGCAGTACTGTTTTCTCGACTCTGTATGTCTGTACTATCAGCATCTTCACTAACCTTTTCATGAGATGTCTTTACTTCAGAACTATTTTGACTTGCTACCAAAGCATCACTGGGTAAAATGCAATCATCAGAGGCTTGGAGACTGCTGATGAAGTCTCCGCCATGTTCAGAGATTACCGATGAGCTAAGTGAACTGGGATAATCCTCTGGGTACCGGATTCTGATGCTAGACTCCCGACTGTCATCTGGAGCCGCAGAGTCGTTACCTTCATTCTGTGTGGTCGTATCATGATTTTTCACACTTTCTTTACCAGGACTTTCATCATTTTCTTTTCGAGACAATTTCACATCGTTTTCTTGCTCTGTTTCTGCATCTTGGACTTGTAATAACTGTAGTTTATCAAATACCTTCTCTGCAATAACAAGATCATTGTCTTCCAATGCCTTTAAACTAACGCCTGTGCTCGAGCTGGGACTACTTTGCTCGTCTTTGGTAAAAGTGTCTGTAGGTTGTTTGCTATCTATGCTACTAGAGATTTTTGAAGTTGGGAAAGGCAGCAAACATGGACTCGAGCTGGGGCTGGAGTTCATACTGGGAGGTGGGGTCTCAAACGTGCCTGCTGGGAGACAGATGGGTCGCCATGTGCGTCCAGTGAGCTCAGTTTCAGTCACACCTGTCCGCACCAGAATTGTGTGATCCTCAATGCTTATACCCCACACCTGTAATAAAGTAAAATCAAAGTAACTCATTAAATTATATCACTACCTCACTGTGAAGCATAATATTACCAATTTCAATTATACGTCAAACTAGTAAATAATGCATCATAAAATTCAAACATTACAGCCTTACAGTATTAGTTGAACAAGCACTATATTGCTTATGCAGTGTACAGGTATGTTGCAGTAAACTATAAAATGTCATCAAATAAAGAATATACACCTTGCTAGTCTTAGAACTGGCTTGCCTGTCCTAAGACTAGCAAGCCAGTGCTCTAACCACTAGACTGTGGAATTTTAACAAGTTTCATTGAGCTGGATATGTATACACTAAGAACATATGAAAGGAGAAGCACTGTAGCAGGCCTACTGACCCATTCTAGGCAAGTCCAACTCACACCCACTCATGCAATTGTCTGACTTACAGGTTTGAGCCAAGTGAGAAAATATAAGCTCTTATTTCTGGTACTATCAAGAACCCTTCACCAACAAAGGCAATTCCTCTCTTTCCTCTCCCTTGAAGGGACATTGTAGTCAACTTAAAGACAACATACACAAGACACTTCATACATCATTACTCACCTGATCATTAGGACCAACAGCAATCATATTTAATAGGCCAACCATTAAAAGCCAGGTAGTGCCAGTATCCAGATTCTTATGCCCAGTCTCATTATCATGCTTTCCACTATCACTTCCTGTGTCCTGAGAAGCCTGCAAGCCTCTTCTATACCACACACGGTGATCTCTTGTTATTCCCCACACCGAGTTAACACCAACTGCAACTTGCTGCAGACGGCTGCCCTCTGGAGGATCAACCACCACCCATTCAACTCCTGTGTAACACATCAAATGTTTCTTGATTAATAAAAATAATAATATTGGCAGTTTGGAGACATATACAGTGGACCCCCGGTTAACGATATTTTTTCACTCCAGAAGTATGTTCAGGTGCCAGTACTGACCAAATTTGTTCCCATAAGGTATATTGTGAAGTAGATTAGTCCATTTCAGACCCCCAAACAAACACGTACAAACGCACTTACATAAATACACTTACATAATTGGTCGCATTCGGAGGTGATCGTTATGCGGGGGTCCACTGTATTGTGTATTTTTATACGTATATACGTACTTCTAAACTGTTATATTCTGGGCACCTCTGCAAAAACAGTGATTTTGTGTGAGTGAGGTGAAAGTGTTGAATGCTGAAAGTATTTTCTTTTTGGGTATTTTCTTTCTCTTTCGGTCACCCTGCCTTGGTGGGAGACTGTCAACTTGTTGGGGAAAAAAAAATAATAATAATAATATGTAAGGTAATACAGTATAGAAATACAGTGGACCCTCTGCTAACAAACGCATCACATAACTTTAAATCTGCCCAACGAAACGTTTGAGCGTAAAAATTTTGGCCTGGCTAACGATAAAAAGCTCATCCAAAGTGATTCGTCCTGAACCTGTCCGTCCAGCCTGAGCACCTCAGCTGCCCTGCTGTCATTGTTTACAAGCCAGGATGTCTGGTTTCATGCATACATTCGATACATTTTGTATTATTCCATTGTTCATAGTGCATGTAACTGCTAAATAAGCCACCATGGGCCCAAAGAAAGCTTCTAGTGCCAACCCTGTGGTAAAAAGGTCGAGAAATACTATCGTACCATGGTCAGCTGCTGCTGCACCACCATCAGCTGTTGCTGCATCACCGTCAGCTGTACTACTCAAAGATGTGGAGAGACTGTTGTTGGTGTGGCTTAATGAGAAACAATTAACCCCAGAGGGTTAGCCACCCAGGATAACCCAAGAAAGTCAGTGAGTCATCGAGGACTAACTTATTTCCACTGGGGTCCTTAATCTTGTCCCCCAGGATGCGACCTACACCAGTCGACTAACACCCATGTAAACAGGAAAAAATGTCTGGAACTAGTGCTCATATTGGTGAATTTAAGGCCAGCAAAGGTTGGTTTGAGAGATTTAAGAATCGTAGTGGCATACACAGTGTGATAAGGCATGGTGAAGCTGAAAAATTCCAACCCCAACAAGTGTTAAATTGTGATGAAACAGGCCTGTTCTGGAAGAAAATGCCAAACAGGACCTGCATTACTCAGGAGGAAAAGGCACTCCCAGGACACAAGCCTATGAAAGACAGGCTAACTTTCTTGTTTTGTTGTAATGGTAGTGGGGATTGCAAAGTGAAGCCTTTACTCATGTATCACTCTGAAAATCCCAGTGTTCAAGAAAAAGTGTCTCATCACTCATCAATACTCTTCAATAAAGGTAAGTGTCATTTTAACAGTTATTTATAGTTATTGTGCATGTCTCATTGTTTTCTTTGTAGGGAAATGTATATTTCATAAAAAAAAAAATTATTTTTTTTTAATACTTTTGGCTGTCTGGAACGGATTAATTGGATTTCCATTATTTCTTATGGGGAAAATTAATTCGGCTAACGATAATTTCGTCTAACGATGAGCTCTCAGGAACGGATTAACATCGTTAGCCGTAATGCAGTTAATATGGTAACAAAATGTTATCATGAACAAAAGAAAGCCACTAGCAAACGGTGCATTTGAGGCAGACAAATCCTAATGCTTAACCCTTTTGGTGTCAGTCCCATTGTACTATGGCTTTGAAGCCAGGGTCGATCTCACAGTACTACACCATGAGCTTGGCTTACTCGTAAGTTGAAAGCAGTAAATTTGGGCCTAGATACGAGAGAATGGGTCTATGAGGTTTGTGTGCACCGTAAAAAAATTCTGCAGTACACACTGCACAAGGAAAAACAACGGATTGTGTTTTTAGTTTAAATGAGCAACTTTGCAGTGTATTTTTGCATGGTTTTTATGGTTATATTCTTGATAGAATGGAAGATATATTACAGAAATAGAGATGATTTTGATTGGTTTCAGGACTGAAAGTAGCTTGAAATTAGGCTCATAGTAGTAGAAAAGTTAAATTTTTGCATATGTTCAAGAGTAAACAAATCACGTTACGTGTCTCATACACATCAACTGGTGGGTCTAATACATTCACAAATGCTCTTATATTATTTATACAATAATTACAATATTACATAACTGTAAATCTTCTATGTTTTTGGTATGAATTGGGTATGAAATGGAATTCATGTGTAAAGCCTGGAAACCTAATACACAGATGAAATGTTATTTTAGTGCCAGGAATACCTGCATTGTTTATTCTGGACCTATTTTGAAATTGGAATATTTTAAACTGTGTGAAATTGGCCAAATTACCAATTTCCGATCACTTCAATGGGTAGTTGAAATAGTTGACTGGGCAATTTCTTGTGCTCAATAGATAAAATGGAACATATACAGTGGACCCCCGGTTAATGGTATTTTTTCACTCTAGAAGTATGTTCAGGTGCCGGTACTGACCGAATTTGTTCCCATAAGGAATACGTATTGTGAAGTAGATTAGTCCATTTCAGACCCCCAAACATACACGTACAAACGCACTTACATAAATACACTTACATAATTGGTCGCATTCGGAGGTGATCGTTATGCGGGGGTCCACTGTACTAGCAAAATAGCTAAGAATTTGGTCTAATGGAACAATGTAATTAGCAGAAAATAGGACTCAAAGTAGGCAAAATCGCCGATGTGTAAATATTGCCGACACGGCAAGATTCGTGAGAGCATAATGTCAATTTTTTTATAAATTTTCGGATTTTTTTTATTTATTACCTTCAGAAAAAGATTCTCTACCATTTCAAAAGAAAAAAAATAAGATTTTTTTTTAAATTCTTGGACCTTGTGGGGAATTTTCAGATTGGGGGTCTGGACCCTAAAAGGGTTAATGTATGATAATGCAAACATTTAATCAGGCTTTTAAGTGTATCTGGGTAAAAAAAAAAAAAAAAAAAAAGGGGTAGGTTTCACTTTACAGAAGTATGTACCCTGGAACCTAACCTACTGTATATGTAGAGCCCACCTGTACTCAAAATTCACAACCTGTGCTCTTACACTTTCCCTATTAACATTATCAACAAAATGCTCATAATTTATCACCTGTAGGACAGTCTCTGCTAACTCCAGTTCTGACAATGGCCGTACCATCCCAAGTGACAGCCCACACTCGTCCTGAGCGCCCAACCCACACAGATGTTACATCCTGGTCTGGCGGCGTAGGAACGTGTGCCCAGCCACACCCTTCAGGGCATGTGCCGTCTACACCCTCACGAACCATAATCTAATAAATAATTATTTCTTTAATATGAGTAGTATGGAAAAAAAAAAAGTAATTTCATGCTTATCATGTGTTAATAATTATTTGTTAAACACAAAAATGTTATTATCATTAACTTATCAGATACAGTATAAGAATTAGTGTATGCAAAGAGCCGCATGCTGCTCTTATCTGTATTTTTTTGTACCTCTGTATGTGTGCTCAAATTGTTAATAAATAAATAAATAAATAAATAAAAACATACAAATCTTGACAGACAGGAAATCATCACCATCACATGGGTTTTACACCATCTGGGGAATGAGAGGTAATTGGGTTTGATCCAAGGCAAGGATAGCTCCAATTCCTTGAATCAAGAGTACTTCACCAGCATCAAGGACCCAGCTTGGAGTCATAATAAGGAAGATAAAAAGTTGAAGCACTTACCCTCCCAAGAGCTGTCACACACCAGACCATCAGCTTATCTGGGTCTTCTCCAGGAACCTCCCCACCACCCACACTGATGTCAATAAATGGCTCCTGATAGAACAAATAAAAGTCTGGTGATAGCTCTCAGCCTATGAATTTATTATGTGTCAATAAAAGAGGCACTGCCTGCACTCAGGAGGGGCAGGAATGTTCCAGTCAGAGGGTAATCTGAAGTGTGATGTCAGCATACTTCTGGAAAGACTGTGATTGAGTGGTGACTTCCCTTTTTTTGGGTCACCTTGCCTTAACAGTAGACAGCTGATGAAATAAAAAAAAATGAAAAATAATGAAGATATTTGAAGTAAAAAAATATCGAAAAGGAGCAGGAATGAGAAAATTAAAATAAGAAAGTCACTAAAAAGCTAAGGGTCTCGGGTGACTGTCAGAGGTATGCCGGTACGATACGCAAGTACCTGACCAAAGATATACAGAGAAGGGAAGATACATTTGTTGATTTTTTTTGAACTGAAATGTAAAATCTATGACATTTTAAGACTTAATAAATAAAAGAATCAGAAAATAGTACAGATTTATTTATGACCTAAAATTCTTAATGGAATGCCTCACTTGAGCAGGATCATGGTGGATGGGCGGCACTGCAGACCAAGTGTCGAGTGCCACGTAGCATCTGTAACGAATCCATTTGCGCCGTCGAACATACGAATTCCATCTCTTCTCTGCTGTGTACGTTCTTGGGAAATCTATTGCATATGTCCATCCCTGTAAGTAGTTACCCTCTATAACAATGAATGCAAGAAAGCTTTTTATACTTGTCTAAAGACTGATAACAATTACTAGTGATAATATGCTAGCTGCTCTCCATTCCTCTCACAATGTCTCACATGTAACAATTAGTTTCAGATACGTAGTTGCTAACTGAAGATCTAAGTGCAAAGATACCGCAAGTAAAATATAGATAGATCATGGATATCTCATAAGATTGGAAAAGGGCACACAGTATAATACTGCATCTTAGAGAATACTTAAGTACTGAGTATTAAAGTTTTAACTTGGTGTCTTCCTGGACATTTAGCAAAATGGCAATGTAACTTCATTAAGAAGTACATGCCGTGATTTATGAGCATATTTAGAATAACATTTTAACGAGGGAAAGAAAAGAAGAAAAATATTGTAGAAACAGCTGAAAAAAAAAAAAAAAATTTTATTACCTCCTTATCCAAAGCCTGCCCATTGTGAGTGTAGTGAAGGTGCCATGCAGACTCCCATGACCATGCCAGAGTTGGGAGAGTGACACTGCTTAAGGGTCGTGGTGCGAGGCCATCAGCACTGGAAAAATTTGCTCGGTCTGATGGTAGCAGCACACTGGTGAAGCCTTCCATTGGGTTCCATCGCTGCAAGTATGAGATTCTCCGATAAAGTCTAGTTATTATACATACTCTACATAACTATTCATGAGTGGCTTATGCACTGGCCTGGAGTTTGAAGATTCTCACCATAGTTTCAAACACTACCCATAAGGGAGTTTGTTTCTAAATAACTGTCTACCAATTAATTTCCGTTACTGAACAAATTACAACTCGCCAATTAGTTTCTATTACTGCACAAATGTACATCTCACAGAAAATAATTAAAATGCATTACACTGAAATCAACACAATAAAAATAACCAAGATAATACAGTACAGTATTAATATAAAAATGGCAAAGAAGCAATGACAACTTTAACATTTTTTAATTAGACTAATGCATGCGAGAATATGAGATACAGTAATGTAGTTCATTAATTAAGCCATTATAACTCATACAGAAATCAAAGTTTACATGCCTGATTCTCATAGGATTCCTCACACACTCGTATGGGCACTGATGATCCATATACAAAAACGTATACCTGATGATCCCCCCCAAGGGCCCACAACACTGTTTCATGTGCAGACACTCTCTTAAACTCAACACCAAGATAGGGCAGTTCCCGCCAGCATGACTGATCAGTCGACAAGCTAAATACTCTGCCGCAGTTATTGGCAGCAAAGACCTGCGAGGAGGGCATCCTTCCTGTTTCAGTCCACTTCACTCCTCAGTATCTGAAGCAAATAGAAAATTAGTTGGCATTTTCACTTTTACCAAAAATGACTCAAGATACTGTAAAAGTACAATATAAGATAAGATTTGCTCAGATTTTTAACCCAGAGGTTTAGTCACCCAGGATAACCCATGAAAGTCAGTGCGTCATCAAGGACCATCTTATTTCCATTGGGATCCTTCAATCTCGTCCCCCAGGATGTGACCCACATCAGCTGACTAACACCCAGGTACCTACTTCCTGCTAGGTGAACAGGGACAGCAGGTGCAAGGAAACATACCCAACGTTTCTACCCAGCCCGGGACTGAACCCCAGACACTTGGTGTGTGAGGTGAGTGTATTGCCAACTATGTCAATAATAATATAACATTAAAATGGGGTCTGAAAGATAAACTGGGAAAATATCGGTGGAATATTAAGTTACAATACACATTAATACATGCAAAATAACCACTGTGAAAAATGGTGAATTTCCAAGTGCTTCCATGATTTCTCATATTATCAGTTCCTTGATAATGTGAGAAATCACAAAAATGCTTGGAAATTCACATTTTTTTCAGTGGTTATTTTGCATATTGTGATATCACCTGTTTACTGCAATCTTATTGCACATTAATACATATTAAGTCATGAGTGAAAATAAAGTTTACTTACAAAAAAGTACAAGTGACAAACTGCAAGATAAATGGAACATTGCTGATTACTCAGTCTCAAGTACAAAACATTTTGGCCGACAAATTTCAGTCGGAGAAGTTTCTTGGGTATAATTATGGTGTAATGGTCCTTTTGAGAGTTTGGCCATAACGTATTCCTAAAAATGTCGAATATTTGGTTGGTATTGTTATGGAAATGTTTTGTGTTGTGCAAATGTAAGAAATGTACCAAACAAGAACTCCAGCTTCAAATAACCTAACTTAACCTTACTCCGCCAAAGGTAGATATGACTGGCATGTCAATATTAACCATTGATTGGCTCTGACTTGTTGCATGTCCCAAAATTATCCTAATATCACACACGAAAAAAAATATTTCCACAAAATAATTTTTCCCCAGGTATGGATATAATTTTTTATTTATTTATTTATAATTTGAGCACACATACAGAGGTACAAAAAAATACAGATAAGAGCAGCATGCCAAAGCCACTTATACTATGCATAGCATTACGGGCTGGCTTAAAATTAACTTAAGATTAACTAAGCAATGATGAAATCAGTGAAAAACATTAATGTAAACAGATTACTATAAAGCACAAGTGAGTATTACAAAGACAGGTCATATGGTTGCATGCATTGTTGTAAATTCAGTAGAATGGAGTATTCTGTTAGGTAGTGTATTTAAAAAATAATAAAGTTAGATTGGGTTTTAGGTTTAACATTTATGTGATATAATTGTGAGAAACATTTAAGATATACAATTTATAAGGTTCAGTTATTCAGTATTTATTTGGTTTTGGGTGAGTAAGTGATCTTTGAGAAGAGACTTGAATTTATAAACAGGTAGTGTTTCTTTTATATTTACAGGTAATGAATTCCAGATTTTAGGGCCTTTTATGTGCATTGAGTTTTTGCATAGCGTGAGATGGACACGAGGAATATCAAAGAGTGATCTGTGCCTTGTGTTATGGTCATGTGTTCTGTTGAGGTTGGCAAGGAGATGTTTGAGGGGAGGGTTAATATCAGAGTTGAGTGTTCTATGTATGTAATAGGTGCAGTAATAAGTATGGATGTTTTGTATGGTGAATAGGTTGAGTGTATTGAATATTGGTGGAGTGTGCTGCCTGTAGTGAGAATTTGTTATCATTCTAACTGCAGCCTTTTGTTGGGTAATTAGTGGTCTGAGATGGTTACTTGTTGTTGAGCCCCATGCACAAATTCCATAGGTGAGATAGGGGTAAATAAGAGAGTGATATAGGGCCAGGAGGGCTGACTGTGGAGCATAGTACCGTATCTTCGATAGTATGCCTACAGTCTTGGAAATTTTCTTAGGTGATAGGTGATCCGTTTATCATTATGTTAAGAGGGACATCTGTAGCTCTGTTACCAAACTGAATGAAGTAGGTTTTGTCAATGTTTAGTGTAAGTTTGTTAGTACTCATCCAGGTAGATATTTTCTGTAATTCGGTATTTACAGTATTGGCTAGCGTGACTGGGCTCGGGTGGGAGAAGACGTATGTTGTGTCATCAGCAAATAGTGTGGGTTTGAGTAATTGCGAAGCATTTGGTAGGTCATTTATGTATAGGAGAAAGAGAAGAGGGCCAAGGACACTTCCCTGTGGGACACCAACTGTAATTGGTTGTGCAGAAGAGTTTGCCCCATTTGCGTACACATATTGGCTTCTGTTGCTGAGGTATGACTTAAGGTAGTTGAGGGAGTGCCCTCTTATACCATAGTGTGACAATTTTACGTGGAGCAAGTCATGGTCAACTGTATCAAAAGCTTTACGTAAGTCAATGAAGATCCCCAGTGGGACTTCTTTTTTCTCTATTGCAGTGTATATGTGTTCTAGCATGTGTATAATAGCATCATTAGTATTTTTATTAGGCCTGAATCCAAATTGGCAGGGGTTGAGTATGTTTTGGGAGATAAGGTAGGAGTAGATTCGTTTATGAATTAATTTTTCGAAGATTTTTGAGAGAGGGTGTAAGTTGGATACTGGCCTTTAGTTATTCAACTCTGTTTGGTCTCCTCCTTTGTGGATCGGGGTGACCCTTGCTATTTTGAGTACTGTAGGGAAGGTGGAGGATTCAATGGATTTGTTAAAGAGTGTTGCAATGATTGGTGATAGCACTTGTGACACTTTTTTGTATATAAAGGGTGGTAAGGTATTTAAATCTCCTGCCTTGTTTTTTAGTGCGTTGATAATAAGGGAGACTTCGTATGGGTTAGTCGGAGCTAGGAACAGTGTGTTCGGGTAGTTGCCGGTGAGGTAGTCATTTGGTGGGGTATCTGAGCTTGGGATTTTATTGGCAAGGTTTTGTCCTATAGTGGAGAAGAAATCATTGAGTCTGTTTGCTGTTTCTGTTGGTGGGAGTTGGGGTTCATCTGATTTTGCTAATTTTATTTCGCTATTTCGTGATATCTTTTTTGTTCCCAGAATTTCTGATAGGGTTTTCCAGGTCTTTTTTATATCACCTCGTAAGTTGGATAATCTGTTCTCATAATACAATTTTTTTGCCCTTCTTATCAGGCTGGTTAGGATTGACGAGTAACGTTTTGTTTGGTCTCTGGTTATGTGACCCATTCTGTACTGTTTTTCATATTGGTGTTTTGTATTTATGGATTTGAGAATGCTGGGTGTTAGCCAGGGACTGTTCAGTCTCTTAGCTGTCATCTGCTTAGTTTTTTTAGGGCAGTGCTTGTTATAGAGGTATTGGGTCTTTTTTAGAAAATTATTAATACATTCGTCAATATCTGTATTGATTTCTAGCTCAGTGTGCCAGTCAATGTTTGCTACTGCTGTTGTAAAGTTATTAATGGCTGCCTCATTGTGAAGTCTGAAGGTGACTTTAGTAGTGTCTTGGGGTAATTTACCAAGAGTTGTTATGAGGAAAGTAGGGTAGTGGTCTGTGGTATTATCTGTAATTATGCCTGATTTTAAAGGGGATATGGTGTTGGTCCAGATGTGGTCAAGTAGGGAAACACTAGTCTCTAACTCTTGTAGGTTTTGTTACTGTTGGTAGCAACATACAGTTACTCATTGTGTTTGTGAATTCAGTAACGTGTGGGTCCTGGTCTTGCAGGAGATTTATATTGAAGTCACCTGAGAGTAGTAAGTGATCTTTGTTCATGAGTGCATCAGTTATCATACTTCCTAGGTTTTGACTAAATTGGCTAATGTTTGACTGTGGAACTCTGTAGATGTTTATCAATGTGAGAGGTTTTTGTAGGTATTTGGATTTGAATTTGGCTATTATATATTCCCCATGTTCATCTCTTGTGCAAGTATTAGTGATACATTCTAGTTGGTCTGAGTAGTATATGGCTGTGCCACCCCCTTGTTGGTCTGGCCTACAGTTGTGTATGGCTGTGTAACCAGGAATGGCATAGACATCTGTACTATCAGGCTTTAGCCAGGTTTCAGTTAGTGTAATGATGGACATATTGGCATGTAAGGAATTTAGTAATGCTATGAGGTCATCGTAATGCTTGCTTAAAGATCTGATATTGTAGTTAAAGATAGTTATGTTGTTGTTGGCACTGAGAAGTGCCTTTGATTGTTCTGCAGTGTAGTTTACCTGGAGTTTACCTGGAGAGAGTTCCGGGGGTCAACGCCCCCGCGGCCCGGTCTGAGACCAGGCCTCCTGGTGGATCAGAGCCTGATCAACCAGGCTGTTGCTGCTGGCTGCACGCAAACCAACATACGAGCCACAGCCCGGCTGATCCGGAACTGACTTTAGGTGCTTGTCCAGTGCCAGCTTGAAGACTGCCAGGGGTCTGTTGGTAATCCCCCTTATGTGTGCTGGGAGGCAGTTGAACAGTCTCGGGCCCCTGACACTTATTGTATGGTCTCTTAACATGCTAGTGACACCCCTGCTTTTCATTGGGGGGATGGTGCATCGTCTGCCAAGTCTTTTGCTTTCGTAGTGGGTGATTTTCGTGTGCAAGTTCGGTACTAGTCCCTCTAGGATTTTCCAGGTGTATATAATCATGTATCTCTCCCTCCTGCGTTCCAGGGAATACAGGTTTAGGAACCTCAAGCGCTCCCAATAATTGAGGTGTTTTATCTCCGTTATGCGCGCCATGAAAGTTCTCTGTACATTTTCTAGGTCGGCAATTTCACCTGCCTTGAAAGGTGCTGTTAGTGTGCAGCAATATTCCAGCCTAGATAGAACAAGTGACCTGAAGAGTGTCATCATGGGCTTGGCCTCCCTAGTTTTGAAGGTTCTCATTATCCATCCTGTCATTTTTCTAGCAGATGCGATTGATACAGTGTTATGGTCCTTGAAGGTGAGATCCTCCGACATGATCACTCCCAGGTCTTTGACGTTGGTGTTTCGCTCTATTTTGTGGCCAGAATTTGTTTTGTACTCTGATGAAGATTTAATTTCCTCATGTTTACCATATCTGAGTAATTGAAATTTCAAAGGAAATTTCATCGTAATTACAGTAACTGTTTGATTCATTTAAGTCATTAAATAAGAGGTTGGTATCAGGATCAATGCTTGTAATCATAAGATTTGTAGTGAATCTATAGGTAGAATTAAGTATAAAACAGAGTAAATAGTCTTAAGCTAAAAAAAATAGCACCTGAATTATTTAACAAATGTAAAATAATGAGCTAAGGTAGTTTTTTTTTTTTAAGCTAAAATAAAGGAGACAATATAAAAGGGACTAGTACAAATAAAGTGATGATCAAATAATGGAGCTTGGGAATATGATAGTAGGTAGTACTATAAAATAAATGAGTTTTGAAATATAATGGCAAAATTGTGAACTTGTTCTACTTTAGCACCTGAGAATAGCACCTTGATTATTTTAACAATTGTGAATGTATAAACTAGGGTAGTTATATAAAGCTAAAATAAAGGAGAAAATATATAAGGGACTAAAATTAAGTAATGGTAAACAAAGTTAAATGGACAGATGGTCACTATGAAATAATATTGGTTTAGGAGTAAGATCTGATTTGTAATATTAGATAAATTGAGCAGTTTATTGCACAATAAAAGTAAAAAAAATGAGGTAGTTGGTACTAGCTAGCAAAAGATAGTTTTGGTACTTGCAAAAAAGTAATTGGAATATACACTAATTGCATACACAATGAAAAGTGACTAAAAAACAAGTAGTGATAAACAAAATTAAATGGACAGGTAAGAAAAAATGAATATTATTAATTTGGAGTAAGATTTGACTTGTAATTTAAAATTATGAGCAATTAATAGCAGTAAGAAAGAAGTATAGAGTATTGGAGGTAGTTGGCATTAGCTAGTGATGAAAAATAATAAAAATAATAATGTACAATATAATAGTAACGTACACTATATGCACCACACGTATGCTTTTAATTAAAACAGAAAATACACAATTTCTCAAAAAAAAAAACAAAAAAAAGGACCGTATTTATATACTGGGAGTTTCCCAACATATATATTTGTAATATTTATCAAAAAAGAAAGAGGAAGAATATTCAATATTTTCCTCAAGTCTGAGAAACTGTTAAAAAGAGTGTGAGTCCACCTGTATATTACTGTAGCAGGACACTGTACTTGACTCTTCATGGCCACCAATAATACAACTTACCTCTGGATATCACTACCATATAAATGTTTGCTAATAAGCGGAGTTTTAGTGAATAATATAAGCGAGGGTTGAGCTGTAGTGGCCTCTTGTTGTTGGGGTTGTTAGTGGCCAGAAAAACTCACCTTAATAACCACTAACTGTATTTAACTTCAATTACGCAATTTATGGATGATTATAATTGTTTTACATAACTACTAACTTTACCTAACTTCAATAACACAATTTATAGACAATTATAATTGTTCTACATAATAATATATGTCCAACTTGTGTAGGATAATCCATAAAAAGTTAAATAAAGTCATTAATTTCCCTCTGTGGCTCTTGTAACATCTATAACAGTCTATTAAATATATTAATTTATTATTATTAATAAAATCTAAATAAATTTAATAAATCAGATATACAAATATTAAATAGATCATTACCATTATAACTTGTTAAGCTGTCAAAACTTTGTGGTACAGTTCCTGGACCCATTATATGCCTTTGCAATGTTGAGGTACAGTCCTTGTACCCATTATGTGCCTCTGTAATGTTGAGGTACAGTCCCTGTACCCATTATGTGCCTCTGTAATGTTGAGGTACAGTCCTTGTACCCATTATTGTCCTCTGTAATGTTGAGGTACAGTCCTTGTACCCATTATGTGCCTCTGTAATGTTGAGGTACAGTCCTTGTACCCATTATTGTCCTCTGTAATGTTGAGGTACAGTCCTTGCACCCATTATTGTCCTCTGTGATGTTGAGGTACAGTCCCTGTACCCATTATGTGCCTCTGTAATGTTGACGTACAGTCCCTGTACCCATTATGTGCCTCTGCAATGTTGAAGTACAGCACCTGAGCCTATTATGTGCGTCTGTAATGTTGAGGTCTAGTCCCTGGACCCATTATGTGCCCGCAATGTTTTGACCTCCCACACCATGGGTATGGGGTGCATAATATATTAAACTAACTTCCTTTCTGTAGCTTCATCCATTAGATGCTTTTTAGCTCTCTTCCTAAACTAGTTGACAATAAAGCTGACTTTCATATGATCAAGCAACTTGTTCCACTCTTTTATTGTTGTATGGTATAATGTGTTTGAGGCCTGACCACCTACTGTAGGTACTGCAAAACAATGTTCACTAGTCTTACTACCACACTAGCCTCGGTTCCTGATTTTGATAACATTTGCAGCAGGATACTCAAGACAATATGAGCAAATTTGTAAACATAATTTAGCTTTATCTATCTTATCTTATCATCCACATTAAGCATTTCCAGTTGTTGTAATTCATCCTGCCCTACATGACCTCTTGGACCAGCTCCAGGGTGAGTCTCACTATCTTAATTTTGAGTAATTTGTAGATTGTCCTTCAGTTTTTTGGTAGAGCAGACTACCAAGAAGAAAAATATTCTACATGCCACTGTATACAGGTGACAAAAAAACTCAGGAATAACTTAAAGCCATAAGTGAAAATGAAAGAAACCCAAAATCTTCTTACGCAAAATCTAAGGTCAGAATAACATCCAGTACTGGACTCCAGCTCAGGCGAGATGGGACTTACACAGATGACAGCAAAGAAATGAGTGAGATACTAAGTTCCAATATGACTCAATATGTGGAACTCCGTGTTCATCAAAAACTACAAGAAGCCCTTGTCACATGCCTTTAGCATTCTATGATTCCTGCCAAACCTAAGAATACCGTTTCAACGCGTAAGGAAGGAATCGTTCAAGACTTTTTACATCATGTACGTAAGGCCCATATTGGAGTATGCAGCACCAGTGTGGAACCCACACCTGGTCACGCACGTCAAAAAAAAAATAGAGAAAGTGCAAAGATTTGCAACAAGACTAGTCCGGAGCTGAGGGGCATGTTCTGTGAGGAGAGGTTAAAGGAAATCAACCTGACGACACTGGAGGACAGGAAGGATGGAGTTAGTTTAGTTTAATATCTTTATTATGCACCCCATACCCATCCTGTGGGCGGTAGTCAAAAGATTACAAAGGTACATAATGGGTCCAGGGACTGGACCCCAAAGTTATGATAGCTGAACTAGTTACAAAGGTAATGAACTCCAGGTAGATCTGGTCACAATCATGGCAAGTTACAAAGGTAATGAATCAGCCTCACTCCTATACATGGTTACAGTCATGAACAAATTACAAAGTAATGAGCCACTGATACGTCCACACCCGGTCACAATTGTAATGAGTTATAAATATAAATATTAAGTGGGTCATACACCCACACGAGCGCGTGCGCCCACACATACACACACGAGGGCACACGCACAGACACATGCACACAAATATATGCATACACACAAGCACACACACAAGGAAGGAAGGAATGGATGGCATGGGCGAAAGGGGCTACTTAGTAGGAACAATCCAGTCTGAGGGCATAAGGTAATAATTGCAGTAATGTACAACCCACCACAGAACTACGGGAGGCCAAGAGAAGAATACGATGAGAGCAACAGAGCAATGGTCGACACACTAGCCGAGGTGGCCAAAAGAGCACACATGGGGGGAGCAAAGTTACTATTTATGGGTGATTTCAATCACAAGGAGATTGACTGGGAAAACCTGGAGCCCCATGGGGGTCCCGAAACATGGAGAGCCAAGATGATGGATGTGGTGCTGGAAAACCTCATGCACCAACATGTTAGAGACACTACCAGAGAGAGAGGTGAGGATGATCCAGCAAGACTGGACCTTGTATTCACCTTGAGTAGTTCGGACATCGAGGATATCATGTATGAAAGGTCCCTAGGAGCTAGTGATCATATGGTTCTGTGCTTTGACTACATAGTTGAGCTCCAAGTGGAGAGAGCAGCAGGAATAGGATGGGAAAAACCAAACTACAAAAGGTGGAACTACTCAGGCATGAGGAACTTCCTGCAAGACATTCAGTGGGAGAGGGAACTGACAGGAAAACCAGTATAAAAAATGATGGACTATGTGGCAACAAAATGCAAGGAGGCAGAGGAGAGGTTTGTTCCCAAGGGAAACAGAAATAATGGGAAGAACAGAACTAGTCCTTGATTCACCCAAAGGTGTAGGGATGCAAAAACTAGGTGTACTAGAGAATGGAAAAGGTACAGAGGACAGAGAACTCAGGAAAATAAAGAGATTAGTCGAAGAGCCAGAAAAGAATATGCACAGATAAGAAGGGAGGCTCAGCGACAATATGAAAATGACACTTTTGTAGATGAATGGTTCAGAGAACCGACATGTTGATAAATTAGACACATGTGCAACTCTTGGGTATCTTTATTGAGGAAACGTTTCGCCACACAGTGGCTTCATCAGTCCATACAAAGGAGAATCTTGAAGAACAGGAGGAGAATGAGGTAATCAGTCCCTCAACCTTGAGTCGATGTGGTCAGTCCATCAATCTTGAATAGAATTGATGGACTGACCACATCGACTCAAGGTTGAGGGACTGATTACCTCATTCTCCTCCTGTTCTTCAAGATTCTCCTTTGTATGGACTGATGAAGCCACTGTGTGGCGAAACGTTTCCTCAATAAAGATACCCAAGAGTTGCACATGTGTCTAATTTATCAACATGAAAATGACACAGCATCGAAAGTCAAGTCTGACTCGAAGCTGTTGTATAGCCACATCAGGAGGAAAACAACAGTCAAGGACCAGGTAATCAGACTGAGGAAGGGTGATGGGGAGTTCACAAGAAACGACCGAGAGGTATGTCAGGAGCTCAACACGAGATTTAAAGAAGTATTTACAGTGGAAACCAGTAGGACTCCAGGAAATCAGAACAGGGGGGTACACCAACAAGTGCTGGATGAGGTACACAACCAAGGAGGAGGTGAAGAATCTGCTATGTGAACTTGACACCTCAAAGGCGGTGAGACCAGACAACATCTCTCCGTGGGTCCTTAGAAAGGGAGCAGAGATGCTGTGTGTGCCATTAACAAAGATATTCAACACATCCATTGAAACTGGGCAACTCCCTGAGGTATGGAAGATGGCAAATGTAGTCCCAATTTTTAAAAAAGGAGACAGACATGAGGCACTAAACTACAGACCTGTATCACTAACGTGTATAGTATGCAAGGTCATGGAGAAGATCGTCAGGAGGAGAGTGGTGGAGCACCTGGAAGAAACAAGTGTATAATTGACAACCAGCACGGTTTCAGGGAAGGAAAATCCTGTGTCACAAACTTACTGGAATTTTATGACAAGGTGACAGAAGTAAGACAAGAGAGAGAGGGGTGGATCGACTGCATTTTTTGGACTGCAAGAAGGCCTTCGACACAGTTCCTCACAAGAGGTTACTGCAAAAGCTAGAGGATCAGGCACACATAATAAGAAAGGCACTGCAATGGATCAAAGAATACCTGACAGGGAGGCAACAACAAGTCATGGTACATGACGAGGTGTCAGAGTGGGCGCCTGTGACAAGCGGGGTTCCACAGGGGTCAGTCCTAGGACCTGTGCTGTTTCTGGTATATGTGAATGACATAACGGAAGGGATAGACTCAGAAGTGTCCTTGTTTGCAGATGATGTGAAGTTAATGAGAAGAATCAAATCAGACGAGGATCAGGCAGGACTACAAAGAGATCTGGACAGGCTACAAGCCTGGTCCAGCAACTGGCTCCTTGAGTTTAACCCTGCCAAATGCAAAGTCATGAAGATTGGGGAAGGGCAAAGAAGACCGCAGACACAATATAGTCTAGATGGCCAAAGACTGCAAACCTCACTCAAGGAAAAAGATCTGGGGGTAAGTATAACACCGAGCATATCTCCTGAGGCGCACATCAATCAGATAACTGCTGCAGCATACGGGCGTCTGGCAAACCTACGGATAGCATTCCGATACCTCAGTAAGGAATCGTTCAAGACTGTATACCATTTACGTCAGGCCCATACTGGAGTATGCAGCACCAGTTTGGAATCCACACCTGGTCAAGCACGTCAAGAAATTAGAGAAAGTGCAAAGGTTTGCAACAAGACTAGTCCCAGAGCTACGAAGAAAGGTTGAGGGAAATCGGCCTGACGACACTGGAGGACAGGAGGGTCAGGGGAGACATGATAACGACATATAAAATACTGCGCGGAATAGACAAGGTGGACAAAGACGGGATGTTCCAGAGATGGGACACAGAAACAAGAGGTCACAATTGGAAGTTGAAGACTCAGATGAATCAAAGGGATGTTAGGAAGTATTTCTTCAGTCATAGAGTAGTCAAGCCGTGGAATAGCCTAGAAAGTGAAGTAGTGGAGGCGGGAACCATACATAGTTTTAAGGCGAGGTATGATAAAGCTCATGGAGCAGGGAGAGAGAGGACCTAGTAGCAATCAGTGAAGAGGCGGGGCCAGGAGCTATGAATCGACCCCTGCAACCACAAATAGGTGAGTACAAATAGGTAAGTACACACACACACACACACACACACAGGACATTATAACGACATAAAATACTGAGAGGAATTGACAAGGTGGGTAGGGACAGGATGTTTAAGAGATGGGACACACCAACTAGGGGTTCACAACTGGAAGTTGAAGACTTAGATGAGTCACAGGGATGTTAGGAAACATTTCTTCAGTCAGAGCTGTCAGGAAGTGGAACAATCTGGAAAGTGGACCTAGTATCGATCAGCGAAGAGGCTGGGCATGGCGCTGTGGATCGACCTCTTTTCAGTTTAATATCTTTATTATGCACCCCATAGACATCCTGTGGGTGGTAGTCAAAGGATTACAGAGGTGCATAATGAGTCCAGGGACTGGACATCAAAGTTTTGATAGGTGAAAAGGGTACAAAGGTAATGAACTCCAAGTAGATCTGGTCACAATCATGACTAAGTTACAAGGTCCCCTGCAACCACAAATAGGTGAATACATCTGAGTCAACAACAACAGGGCGTCATCCGTCACCCTCCACAATAACAACTACCATTATTAATAGCATTATTGTTTTACAAGTTGAATTTACAGAGTAAGAGTTCTTATCCAACCTCAGCCCCTTTCCTAGCTAAGAGCTGTTATCCTATCTCACCCCTTTACTAGCTAAGAGCTGTTATCCTACCTCAGCCCCCTTTACTATCTCAACCCCTTTACTAGCTAAGAACTGCTATCCTACCTCAACTCCTTTACTAGCTATGAGCTGTTATCCTGGAGTTTACCTGGAGAGAGTAAACTCCAGGATAACAGCTCATAGCTATCCTATCTCAACCCCTTTACTAGCTAAGAGCTGTTATCCTACCTCAACCCTTTACTAGCTAAGAACTGCTATTCTACCTCAACCCCTTTACTAGCTAAGAGCTGTTATCCTATCTCAACCCCTTTACTAGCTAAGAACTGCTATCCTACCTCAGCCCCTTTATTAGCTAAGAGCTGTTATCCTATCTCAACCCCTTTACTAGCTAAGAACTGCTATCTTACCTCAACCCCTTTACTAGCTAAGAACTGCTATCCTACCTCAACCCCTTTACTAGCTAAGAGCTGTTATCCTACCTCAGCTCCTTTTCAAGTCCAGCATGAAGGATGGTATCCACACCAGTCGACTAACACCCAGGTACCTACTTACTGCTAAATGAACAGTCACAGCAGATGTTAGGTGACTAACACCCAGGTACCTACTTACTGCTAGGTGAACAGTCACAGCAGATGTTAGGTGACTAACACCCAGGTACCTGCTTACTGCTAAATGAACAGTCACAGCAGATGTTAGGTGACTAACACCCAGGTACCTACTTACTGCTAAATGAACAGTCACATCAGATGTTAGGTGACTAACACCCAGGTACCTACTTACTGCTAGGTGAACAGTCACAGCAGATGTTAGGTGACTAACACCCAGGTACCTACTTACTGCTAAGTGAACAGTCACAGCAGATGTTAGGTGACTAACACCCAGGTACCTACCTACTGCTAAATGAACAGTCACAGCAGTTGTTAGGTGACTAACACCCAGGTACCTACTTACTGCTAAATGAACAGTCGCAGCAGATGTTAGGTGACTGACACCCAGGTACCTACTTACTGCTAGGTGAACAGTGACAGCAGATGTTAGGTGACTAACACCCAGGTACCTACTTACTGCTAGGTGAACAGTCACAGCAGATGTTAGGTGACTAACACCCAGGTACCTACTTACTGCTAAATGAACAGTGACAGCAGATGTTAGGTGACTAACACCCAGGTACCTACTTACTGCTATGTGAACAGTCACAGCAGATGTTAGGTGACTAACACCCAGGTACCTACTTACTGCTATGTGAACAGTCACAGCAGATGTTAGGTGACTAACACCCAGCTACCTACTTACTGCTATGTGAACAGTCACATCAGATGTTAGGTGACTAACACCCAGGTACGTACTTACTGCTATGTGAACAGTCACAGCAGATGTCAGGTGACTAACACCCAGGTACCTACTTACTGCTAAGTGAGGGATATTAATCCAGTCATCTTCCTGGGATCAAACCTGACTTATATCTCACTGCCACCCCCCACAGCACTGTATGACCCCTTATGAGTTTAGCGCTTCCCCGTAAATAAAGTAACATCAATAATAATTTACTGTAATAATAACTATCTTATTTCTCCTTACAATAAACAGGATAGAAAAATAATATCAGTATTTATATATATATATTTCCACTATCAGACCTCTAGAGTCTAAATTAACATTATTTTATATATAGTAAACTATCCTATTAAAGATACTCTATATACTGCAAGTTTTTTGAGGATGCAGTTGAAAAACACTTCGGGAATTTATAGACCTATTATGAGGGTCTTTGGACGTTATTGTCATTGATAGATTTTTTTCAATTGCAATTAATGAAGTCTGGTAATATAGAGGACCTTTATAATACACTTGACTTTCTCTGACTATAATAATAATAATAATAATAATAATAATAATAATAATATAATCTCTTCTACAAGTACATGATACAATACACAATTATACAGAATACAACTTATACAACAATACAACTTATACAACAATACAACTTATACAACAATACAACTTATACAACAATACAACTTATACAACAATACAACTTATACAACAATACAACTTATACAACAATACAACTTATACAGAACATAACTGGCATCAGTGACATACTGCTATATGGAAAGTCCCTTGTTATGCTGAGCATTTCCCGCAAATTAGGTCAATTTTGTCCCCAGGATGCGACCCACACCAGTCCACTAACACCCAGGTACCTATTTTACTGTTAGGTGAACAGGGACAGCAGGTGTCTTAAGGAAACATGTCTTAATGTTTCCACCCGTACCGGGGATCGAACCACGGACCTCAGTGTGTGAGCTGAATGTGCTACCAACCCAGCTGTACGTATGTGTTACACATATGTAGTGGTTAATTAGCACACTCAGGTGTACTGATAGGTTTATATACTATCTATTCCACAAGGATCATCAAACATGATTATATACACCTGGAAAATCCTAGAGGGACTAGTACCGAACTTGCACACGAAAATCACTCACTACGAAAGCAAAAGACTTGGCAGACGATGCAACATCCCCCCAATGAAAAGCAGGGGTGTCACTAGCACGTTAAGAGACCATACAATAAGTGTCAGGGGCCCGAGACTGTTCAACTGCCTCCCAGCATACATACATAAGGGGGATTACCAACAGACCCCTGGCAGTCTTCAAGCTGGCACTGGACAAGCACCTAAAGTCAGTTCCTGACCAGCCGGGCTGTGGCTCGTACGTTGGTTTGCGTGCAGCCAGCAGCCAGCAGCAACAGCCTGGTTGATCAGGGGCTGATCCACCAGGAGGCCTGGTCACAGACCGGGCCGCGGGGGCGTTGACCCCCGAAACTCTCTCCAGGTAAACTCCAGGTAAACATGATACATGTACTAGTTACGTACAAGTGCTAAAATAATACCCATTAAAATATAGTCCTAGTGTGTTTACACTGTTATATGATAAGTTAGACACATGTGCAACTCTTGGGTATCTTTATTGAGGAAACGTTTCGCCACACAGTGGCTTCATCAGTCCATACAAAGGAGAATCGTGAAGAACAGGAGGAGAATGAGGTAATCAGTCCCTCAACCTTGAGTCGATGTGGTCAGTCCATCTATCATTCTTTTCAAGATTGATGGACTGACCACATCGACTCAAGGTTGAGGGACTGATTACCTCATTCTCCTCCTGTTCTTCACGATTCTCCTGTGTATGGACTGATGAAGCCACTGTGTGGCGAAACGTTTCCTTAATAAAGATACCCAAGAGTTGCACATGTGTCTAATTTATCAACGTGTCGGTTCTCTGAACCATTCATCTACAATAGACATTGTTGTACACCTTACTGTGTATGTACACTGTTATACACCTTACTGTGTGCATGTACACTGTTATACACCTCACTGTGTGTATGTACACTGTTATACACCTTACTGTGTGTATGTACACTGTTATACACCTCACTGTGTGTATGTACACTGTTATACACCTCACTGTGTGTATGTACACTGTTATACACCTCACTGTGTGTATGTACACTGTTATACACCTTACTGTGTGTATGTACACTGTTATACACCTCACTGTGTGTATGTACACTGTTATACACCTTACTGTGTGTATGTACACTGTTATACACCTTACTGTGTGTATGTACACTGTTATACACCTCACTGTGTGTATGTACACTGTTATACACCTCACTGTGTGTATGTACACTGTTATACACCTCACTGTGTGTATGTACACTGTTATACACCTCACTGTGTGTATGTACACTGTTATACACCTCACTGTGTGTATGTACACTGTTATACACCTCACTGTGTGTATGTACACTGTTATACACCTCACTGTGTGTATGTACACTGTTATACACCTCACTGTGTGTATGTACACTGTTATACACCTCACTGTGTATGTACACTGTTATACACCTCACTGTGTGTATGTACACTGTTATACACCTCACTGTGTGTATGTACACTGTTATACACCTCACTGTGTGTATGTACACTGTTATACACCTCACTGTGTGTATGTACACTGTTATACACCTCACTGTGTATGTACACTGTTATACACCTCACTGTGTATGTACACTGTTATACACCTCACTGTGTATGTACACTGTTATACACCTCACTGTGTATGTACACTGTTATACACCTCACTGTGTATGTACACTGTTATACACCTTACTGTGTATGTACACTGTTATACACCTCACTGTGTGTATGTACACTGTTATACACACATACACTGTAGACTCATTCTTAGATGCTAAATACATTGCCTCATTGTTATAGACATATAGGCACACCTTTATGGGAGTCATACATAGGTAACTACATATATACATACGAATATTCTGTTCTTTGTAAACTATTCTATTTCTAGGTTTGACAAGTTATAATAAAATAATCGTACAATATACTGATAACGTTTGGAATTGAGGAAAAGATTAATGGAAAAAATCTAAACGATTTGCCTATAAGGCATTTGTTCACCACTGAAACACATTTAAGACAGATCCTCAGTGTGTGTGTGATGGGATACATTGAGGAGCAGATACATAAGAACATAAGAAAGAATGAGCACTGCAGCAGGCCTACTGGCCCATACTAGACAAGTCCTGCACAAACCTAAACTCAATGGAAATAAGTTTAAAGGACCCCAATGGAAATAAGTCACTCTGTCTGACTTTTTTGGGTTATCCCAGGTTCTCTACACATATGCTGCTATGTATGATAATTCTATGTAACTGTATTTGTGTATACCTGAATAAACTTACTTACTTACAAACAAAAATGTTTGCCCAACCAATTTTCAATGCTACCCAGAAAGCTACCCAGGTAGCTGGCCAGGTTAGCGACCCCTTCCAGCTAGAATATACATGATGAGACATGAGTTACTCAGTATTGATATGATAATGAATAAAACAACTATGCAACACCTGAGTATTTTTATTGCAAAGATGCAACAGGCTTTTTCAATCTAATAGGAAGATGACTCCCTCTAATAGAGTGAAAGAGCCATCTGTGTAGCCACAATGTCTCTCCAGTTAAGATACCCAGGTGTTGTATGTGTCTTATTCAGTGAACACGCGAAGAATATGCTGATAAGATACCAGGTAAAAACCTGGTATTCAGAGATACCAGAGGGTAGAAGCCTGGTATTCAGAGATACCACAGAGTAGAACCTTGGTATTCAGAGATACCACAGGGTAGCAGAGAGGTTGTGGTGTGGCAGGTCGTGGATAGCTTGACCAGTGATATATGCTAACTTGTGAGCGTAGAGACAAGGCGCTGGTACCCTCACAGGACCCTGTGGAAAGATACCAGAGTGATAAATAAGATAAGTGAAAGAGGTACAGAGGCAATGAAGAAATAAAATCATCTATCCATGATCCCATAAGAGTGCTGCGTCACATTAATGAGTTCAAATTTTTCCGAAATCAAGGCGCACCCCTCACCCCTACTAATCCAGGTAAAAGAATTTTATATTCCCTTTTAGGCCTCACCATCCAATTGTAGTAGAGGTAGGTGAGCTTGTAGGCGAGGCGCTGGTGCCTATCAGCGTCCAAGTTAGAGTTGATGTCTTCCAGGATGTTGTATGATGTTGGCGTGACTGTCCCCTGTTGTACTCTCTGACTCACGAGGTAAAAGTCGTACCTGTACACAATCATTGCTTTCATTACTATAATTATTATTGTTGTTGTTATTATTATTATTATTATTATTATTATTATTATTATTATTATTATTATTATTATTATTATTATTATTATTATTATTATTATTATTATTAAGATAAGAGTGGTATTAGAGGCAGCATGTTAAGACTAGTAAGGCAGTTTAGTGGCACCTCTCTGGGAGTGTAATAACGTCGTCACAGACGGTGCCAGGAGGCGGATTAATGGGGTTACCAGTGGTGGCACCCTCAGCAAAGAGTCTGGTGTGTATCCTCTTACTGACTACGACGAAGCTGAAGCGTGGAGAGAAGTTGTTGGCCTTGAAGCACGCCTGATGACACACACCAACAACACAGAGAAGAATATACCATTTAAAGGGCATTCATTATTTTTATAAGTAAGAACAAGAATAGTTGGAGGAGCTGTGGAAAGGTACACTTATATAACAATTCAGGACACTAATTAGAGGAAACATTTTGGTACCAGTGAGTTCATAAGTCTCTCATTATTAGAACATAAGAAAGAAGGAACACTGCAACAGGCCTACTGACCCATGCGGAGCAGGTCCATGCCCCCCTCCCGGGGTAGACCAATGCCCCACCCCCCGGATTATCCCAAAGACCCACCCAGTCTGGTCATCCCCACTCAAGGATGGGGCACTGTACCAGACCCAGCAGCACAAGCTAGTCAGGTCCAATTCACACTCACCCACACCCACTCATGTATTTATCTAACCTATTTTTAAAACTACACAACGTTTTAGCCTCAATAACTGTACTTGGGAGCTTGTTCCACTCATCCACAACTCTATTACCAAACCAGTGCTTTCCTATATCCTTCCTGAATCTGATTTTTTCCAACTTGAAACCATTGCTGCGAGTCCTGTCTTGGCTGGAAAATTTCAGCACACTATTTACATCCCCTTTATTTATTCCTTTATTCCTGTTTTCCATTTATACACCTCGATCATATCCCCCCTAATTCTACGCCTTTCGAGAGAGTGCAGATTCAGGGCCCTCTGTCTGTCCTCACGGGGAAGATTTCTGATACGTGGGATCAACTTTGTCATCCTCCTCTGTACGTTTTCCAGTGCATTTATATCCATTCTGTAATACTGTGACCAGAACTGAGCAGCATAGTCTAAATGAGGCCTAACCAAGGATATATAGAGTTAACGAACAACCTGAGGACTTATATTATTTATACTTCTAGATATGAAGCCAAGAATTCTGTTAGCTTTATTGCGAACACTAATGCGCTGTTGTCTTGGTTTTAGGTTACTGCTAACCAGAACTCCTAAATCCTTTTCGCAATCAGTAGTATTAAGATCTACATTATTTAGTTTATATGTGGTTATTTAACTGTCCAACATTTAGAACTTTGCATTTGTCAATATTAAACTGCATCTGCCACTTCTCCGACCATTGCGTCAGTCTATTCAAATCATCCTGGAGTGCTCTAATGTCCTCATTAGAATGAATTAGACGGCCTATTTTGGTGTCATCAGCAAATTTGCTTATGTCGCTATTTATTCCCTCATCTATGTCATTTATGTAAATTGTGGACAACAACGGGCCCAACACTGACCCCTGTGGAACACCGCTTAAATGACTTAAATATGTAAATATGTAAATAGTTCATTACCACTGTAACCGGGTGTGGACGTGTGAATGGTTCATTACTTTGTAATTTGTTCATGATTGTGACCATGTGTAGACGTGTAGATGGTTCATTACCTTTCTAACTTGGCCATGATTGTGACCATGTGTAGACGTGCAGATGGTTCATTACCTTTCTAACTTGGTCATGATTGTGACCATGTGTAGACGTGTAGATGGTTCATTACCTTTCTAACTTGGTCATGATTGTGACCATGTATAGACGTGTAGATGGTTCATTACCTTTCTAACTTGGTCATGATTGTGACCATGTATAGACGTGTAGATGGTTCATTACCTTTCTAACTTGGTCATGGTTGTGACCATGTGTAGACGTGTAGATGGTTCATTACCTTTCTAACTTGGTCATGATTGTGACCATGTGTAGACGTGTAGATGGTTCATTACCTTTCTAACTTGGTCATGATTGTGACCATGTATAGACGTGTAGATGGTTCATTACCTTTCTAACTTGGTCATGATTGTGACCATGTATAGACGTGTAGATGGTTCATTACCTTTCTAACTTGGTCATGATTGTGACCATGTATAGACGTGTAGATGGTTCATTACCTTTCTAACTTGGTCATGATTGTGACCATGTATAGACGTGTAGATGGTTCATTACCTTTCTAACTTGGTCATGGTTGTGACCAGATATAGACATGTACCAGGTTATTATCTTTATAACTTGTTCAACTATCAAAACTTTGGGGTCCATTTCCTGGATCCATTATGTACCTCTGTAATCTTTTGACTACCACCCACAGGATGGGTATGTAGTGACTACCACCCACAGGATGGGTATGTAGTGACTACCACCCACAGGATGGGTATGGAGTGACTACCACCCACAGGATGGGTATGGAATGACTACCACCCACAGGATGGGTATGTAGTGACTACCACCCACAGGATGGGTATGGAGTGACTACCACCCACAGGATGGGTATGGAGTGACTACCACCCACAGGATGGGTATGGAGTGACTACCACCCACAGGATGGGTATGGAGTGACTACCACCCACAGGATGGGTATGGAGTGACTACCACCCACAGGATGGGTATGTAGTGACTACCACCCACAGGATGGGTATGGAGTGACTACCACCCACATGATGGGTATGTAGTGACTACCACCCACAGGATGGGTATGTAGTGACTACCACCCACAGGATGGGTATGTAGTGACTACCACCCACAGGATGGGTATGTAGTGACTACCACCCACAGGATGGGTATGGAGTGACTACCACCCACATGATGGGTATGTAGTGACTACCACCCACAGGATGGGTATGTAGTGACTACCACCCACAGGATGGGTATGGAGTGACTACCACCCACAGGATGGGTATGGAGTGACTACCACCCACAGGATGGGTATGGAGTGACTACCACCCACAGGATGGGTATGGAGTGACTACCACCCACAGGATGGGTATGGAGTGACTACCACCCACAGGATGGGTATGGAGTGACTACCACCCACAGGATGGGTATGTAGTGACTACCACCCACAGGATGGGTATGTAGTGACTACCACACACAGGATGGGTATGGAGTGACTACCACCCACAGGATGGGTATGTAGTGACTACCACCCACAGGATGGGTATGTAGTGACTACCACCCACAGGATGGGTATGTAGTGACTACCACCCACAGGATGGGTATGTAGTGACTACCACCCACAGGATGGGTATGTAGTGACTACCACCCACAGGATGGGTATGGAGTGACTACCACCCACAGGATGGGTATGTAGTGACTACCACCCACAGGATGGGTATGTAGTGACTACCACCCACAGGATGGGTATGTAGTGACTACCACCCACAGGATGGGTATGTAGTGACTACCACCCACAGGATGGGTATGGAGTGACTACCACCCACAGGATGGGTATGTAGTGACTACCACCCACAGGATGGGTATGTAGTGACTACCACCCACAGGATGGGTATGTAGTGACTACCACCCACAGGATGGGTATGGAGTGACTACCACCCACAGGATGGGTATGTAGTGACTACCACCCACAGGATGGGTATGTAGTGACTACCACCCACAGGATGGGTATGTAGTGACTACCACCCACAGGATGGGTATGTAGTGACTACCACCCACAGGATGGGTATGGAGTGACTACCACCCACAGGATGGGTATGTAGTGACTACCACCCACAGGATGGGTATGTAGTGACTACCACCCACAGGATGGGTATGGAGTGACTACCACCCACAGGATGGGTATGTAGTGACTACCACCCACAGGATGGGTATGTAGTGACTACCACCCACAGGATGGGTATGGAGTGACTACCACCCACAGGATGGGTATGGGCTGCACAATAAAGACCCGCGGCAAAACGTTTCATTTAATAACTGTCGCAAAGTGCACACACTGCCACCTACAACACACTCCAAAGTGCACACACTGCCACCTACAACACACTCCAAAGTGCACACACTGCCACCTACAACACACTGAGCAGCACTACAGAGCTCCTGCCAGGCACGTTCTTCTCAGACTCAACCTTTGTCATTCATATATTTCTCTAATTTACTTTAAAGACTACCCAGACCACCAGCAGCAACAGCCTCGTTGATCAGGCAAGCACCAGATGAGCCTGGCTCACGGCCGGGCTCGGGGAGTAGAGAAGTCTCGGAACTCATCAAAAGTATAAAGGCATATAAGATTAAGGTTGTTTATTTTGATGAGTTTGCTTGGCAGATTGTTCTACTTATCCACAACTCTATTGGCAAACCAATAGTTTATATTGAATTATATTGAATTTTATACTTTATTATTCTTTATACTGTATCACGAAGAGACGCTAAAATGACATAGTGATACAGTTCCTAGGAGGATGGAAGATAAACATATTTGAAATAAGGAAGGGAACGGCAGCTTCAGTTTACTCATTTAAAAACCATTCTCTCGGAGATGTGTAAGGCTCTCGCCTCATGCACTAAGTGTCTGTTTACCTGGAGTTTACCTGGAGAGAGTTCCGGGGGTCAACGCCCCCGCGGCCCGGTCTGTGACCAGGCCTCCTGGTGGATCAGAGCCTGATCAACCAGACTGTTACTGCTGGCTGCACGCAAACCAACGTACGAGCCACAGCCCGGCTGGTCAGGAACCGACTTTAGGTGCTTGTCCAGTGCCAGCTTGAAGACTGCCAGGGGTCTGTTGGTAATCCCCCTTATGTATGCTGGGAGGCAGTTGAACAGTCTCGGGCCCCTGACACTTATTGTATGGTCTCTTAACGTGCTAGTGACACCCCTGCTTTTCATTGGGGGATGTTGCATCGTCTGCCAAGTCTTTTGCTTTCGTAGTGAGTGATTTTCGTGTGCAAGTTCGGTACTAGTCCCTCTAGGATTTTCCAGGTGTATATAATCACGTATCTCTCCCGCCTGCATTCCAGGGAATACAGGTTTAGGAACCTCAAGCGCTCCCAGTAATTGAGGTGCTTTATCTCCGTTATGCGCGCCGTGAAGGTTCTCTGTACATTTTCTAGGTCAGCAATTTCACCTGCCTTGAAAGGTGCTGTTAGTGTGCAGCAATATTTCAGCCTAGATAGAACAAGTGACCTGAAGAGTGTCATCATGGGCTTGGCCTCCCTAGTTTTGAAGGTTCTCATTATCCATCCTGTCATTTTTCTAGCAGATGCGATCGATACAATGTTATGGTCCTTGAAGGTGAGATCCTCCGACAGGTCTTTGACGTTGGTGTTTCGCTCTATTTTGTGGCCAGAATTTGTTTTGTACTCTGATGAAGATTTAATTTCCTCGTGTTTACCATATCTGGTTTAATCCCCGGTATGGATGGAAAGGTTGGGCATGTTTCCTTACGTACACCTGCTATCCCTATTCACCTAGCAGTAGGTAACTGGATGTTAGTCGACTGGTGTGGGTAGCATCGTGGGGGACAAATTAAAGAGGCACAATGGAAATAAGACAGTCCTCGATGACGCACTGATTTCTAGTGCTATCCTGGGTGACTAACCCTCCCCCGGCTTAAAAATCCGAACAGATCTTATCTTATCACCTTGATGGCAGCGATCTCTGTGTCCTTGACGTACTGTAGTTGACCCTCGCCAACACCATCACGGTACACTATCAGTCTTTCCGGCAACTGCCCGTTCACCTCCTTGTAGTGACACAGCGCGTCTGTGGATACAAGTAAGTTAATTTAGGCACAGTTACACATAAGTACAATTATCATAGTGGAAATAGGAGAACTCTCCAAAAAACATCAGACAAAGTGACTTATTTCCATTGGGAACCAGGTGTGTCTCAACCGAAAACTTCACATGGCCTGGTAGGCAATACTGTGGAATAATACACTGAGTGTCCATGGTTCGATCCCTGGCCGAGATAGAAACACTGGGCTCGTTTGCTTACACCTATTGTCCTGTTCACCTAGCAAGCAAGTACCTAGGTGTTCGTTGACTGGTGTGGGTCGCATCCCAAGATTTAAGGATCACAATGGAAATATAACAGACAGTCCTTGATGACGTACTCACTTTCTTGGGTTATCTTGTGTGGCTAACTCTCCAGGGTTAAAAAAAATCCGAACAAATCTTATCTTAATTTATCATAAGAAATCTGTAGCAACGTAAAATGCTGTTATCTTCAACTTGTAAAATGGTTTGACTCGTAAGGTAGTGGAAGACTTCGGTTATATAACCTAAACCAGCGTAGCCAACCAAATCTAAACTAACCTAAACCAACCCTGGAGCCTGGCTTCACTAAGACCCCAGAGCCTGGCTTCATTAAGACCCCAGAGCCTGTCTTCACTAAGATTCAAGAGCCTGGCTTCACTAAGGCTACTGGAGCCTGGCTTCACTAAGGCTACCGGAGCCTGGCTTCACTAAGGCTTCCGGAGCCTGGCTTCGCTAAGACCCCCGGAGCCTGGCTTCGCTAAGACCCCCCTGAGCCTGGTTTCACTAAGACCCCTGGAGCCTGGCTTCACTAAGACCCCGGAGCCTGGCTTCAGTAAGACCCCAGAGCCTGGCTTCACTAAGACCCTCTGAGCCTGGACTGAAGCTCACTCTGGATGGAGGCGCAGAAGTTAGCAGTCAGTTCCTCGTGGTTGGCATGGCGAGTCACTTGACCGTAGTACCGGGTTAGATTGGTGTTGAACGACGCCACGACGGCGCCCCACGACGCACCGCGATGTACGCTGTCGTGGTAAGCGTCGTACCCAACCACCATCGTGTTCTGCTGACACACACATTACTGTTCTTACCGGATATAATATAATTTACCAATACTACTACTACTACTACTAATTATTATTATATGATTATTGTCATCTTCTTTAATAATAATAATAATAATAATAATTAATATTATTATTGTTATAATTATCACCTGGAAGGGTATCTGGATGTTCCATACTTCTCCTCCCAGTTTACAGT